>NW_023604295.1:54383357-54591221 GCF_014898055.3 Talpa occidentalis | reverse complement strand
GGCCACTTTCTTCTTCGGGCAGTTCGCTGGCGTCACCCGTTTATCTTCCGTGTCCCAGTTCTCACTGGGACCTGCCGCTTTTCCTCCCTATTCACTTTTTTTAATGGGAGATCTTACTCGCAGCGTCTCCTCGCCGCCATGTTGCTCCGCCCCCTATCTGAGAGTCACCATGCAGTTTTGATTATTATGGCTCTGTAGTACAGTTAGAAGTCTAGGAGGGTGATTCCTCCATTCCCTTCTTCTTTTTTTTTTTCAGGAGAGCTTTGGCTATACGGGGTTTTTGGTGGCTCCATATGAATTTTACCAATATTTGTTCTATTTCTTTGATATTATATATAGGAAGGCTACTGATTTATGTGTGTTGATTTTGTATCCTGCTATTTTACTAAACTGATTGATTCATTGAATTAGTTTTTCTGTGGAGTTTTTGGGGTTCTCTGTGTGTATTATCATTATCATCTGCAAATAGTGATAGTTTGACTTCTTCCTTCCATATTTGGATTCTTTGTATGTATTTCTCTTGTCTTATTGCTCTGGCTAGGACTTCCAGAATTATATTGAAAAGCAGTAGTGAAAGTGGACATCCTTGTCTTGTTCCAGATCTTAATGGGAATGCTTTCAGCTTTTCACCATTGAGAATGATATTGGCTGTGGGCCTATCATATATGGCCTTTATGATATCGAGGTATGTTCCTTGTATCCCGAGAATTTCAAGGGCTTTTAGCATAAATGGGTGTTGTACTTTGTCAAAAGCTTTCTCAGCATCTATTGATATTATATGGTTTTTAAGTTTCTTTTTGTTGATGTGTTGGATGATATTGATTGATTTTTGGATGTTGAACTATCCTTGTGTCCCTGAAATAAATCCTACTTGGTTCTGGTGAATTATCTTATGGATACATTGCTGGATTCTGATAGCAAAATTTTTTTTGAGGATTTCTGTATCAGTGTTCATTAGAGGGAATGACCTGTAGTGTTTTTGTGTTGTCCTTGTTCGGTTTTGATATTAGCATAATGTTGGCTTCATAGAACGTGCATGTAACACCTTTAAACCAGAGACTGAAAGGAGAAAACAGTACACAAAATTAGACAGAGACATAAAAAAAAAAATCAGACACATACACATAGGTAATGCAAGAACAAAGTATTTAAAAATCAATTAATATCTGAATAGAACAATAAAAGCATTTCACACCTATTAAAACAAGAATGGGATTCTGTAATAGAGAAAATTAGAATAGGTAAATTGAGAAAGTAAAAATCACAGTAATATTTATTTAAAACTCAATGAAAGTATTGGAAGACAAAGTCACAGAAATATCTTAGAAAGTATAGCCAAATGTAAGGGAAAATATTCAAAGTAAACAAAAATAGTAAAAGATCCAGAAGATGTATATGGAAGTTTTTTTTAGCAAACTAATAGAAGGAAATAGAAAAACAGCAGAGAATTAACAGTTTATTAACAGAAATATTCATAAATATAGAGTTAAAGTAATATAATAAATCTGGAATATAAAGCATTAAGGTTATTCTAGAACAATGGGTACTAGTTTTAATATTGGGAAGGATTGTTGTCAAGCATAATAAAAGAGAATAAATAAATCCAGACTAAGCTACAGTGGCTTTTTCAGAAAGATTGTAAGCTAGGTTATATACAAAAGAATGAAAATTAAAATGATATTAAATATTGCAAAGCAGTTTTCACTTCTAGAAGGCAATGGATAGTGTTTCCAGAATCCTAATGGAATGTGATTTTTAAACTATAATATCCTATTACATAGTAATATTCTAAAATGTCAATTAAATTTCAAGGAAGAAATAAGATATACCAAATTAGCCTTACATGGAACCCTTGTAAGAAATTCGCCTTACATGGAACCTTTTCCTAAAGATGTATGGAGAATATGCTCAAAGAAACCAAGGGAGGGCACTAAAATAAGAAAGCAGTAGAAGTGGTGGTACAACACAAACAGCAACCCAGAGAATGATTAATCCAGAATAAAAAGAAAGAGAGAACAGGTGATGGGTGTCTAGGAGGAATCTCTCAAGGAAAAATGAAGTAGTCTTCATGGAGTAGATTGAGCATCTAGAAAGAATTAGGATATTAGAAAAATTAAGCAGATTATAAAGACACAATTACTAATTAAAATGAGCAAACCTGGTACAAGAAAGAACACATGCATATATGAACTATTGATTCTGCATTGGACAAAATTTCTGTGGCAGTACTAATGAAAATAGTGAAGTGGCAATGTCTCTGAACTTTGCAGCTGGTTTACTTGGGTTGACACTATAAGAACTGCTAGCTGTGCAACTAGTGAGCTAGCAGACTTGAAGGTCCTTTCTATTTAGGTCAAATTACCAAAGATTTAAACAAAAAACTTGTTGACTGAAATATGGAATATCTCTTTTTCTATTAATTCAAGATAGTGAGAAAGCACTATCTTGCTGTTATTAAAAATGAAGAAATTGTGGGCCTCCCTGGTGGCTCAGTGTTGTCAAGCTATCACCAGCTACTGTGGCATGGGTTCTATCCCCGGCCAGGGACCTACCCACATGGCGCAGGAGATCTCTCCTGTCTCACCTGCTGCTCCCCTCAGCAGTGTGTTTCAGTATATTTGCCTCTTCTGCTTCCCCACTCTGTCTCTGGTAAGTCCTTGCAGCTTCCTTCCTCCCTCTGGCCTGCACCCCAGTTCTTGTATGCATAAATAAATAAAAACTAAATATTTAAAAAAAAACTTAAAAAAAAATTGCTGGTTCTCAGTTTAGTTTAACTGGTCCTAGCAGAATAGTCTGGTGCCTGTGGCCATTTAGGCCAGTCAGTTATAGAATCATGTTACAGGGAGCAGGCTGACTGGAGGCCTTCTAGCTATGCTGGGCCTCACTCAGCTCCATGGCTCTCTCCTCTCTGGTGTAGTGCACTGTGGGTCTCCAGGGACTGATTCAGAGCCACTTTGTAGGCATTTCCAGTGTGGTAACAAAACACAGTGAAGTTGTTCTTTGAAGATGGACTATGAAATCACAACTGAATCTACCTTTAAGAAGAGATTTAGCATTAGTTTATGGGAAACTTGTATTCAATTAGACTTACTCTTTACCTGCTGTTTGCCATAGCTAAGTTAAGATTAATTGGGTTAATAGCAAAGGTCTTATCTAGGTCAAAGTACTAGTTGTTAATCTCTGTCTTTCTCATGAAACTTCATGCTGCTGTTTTGTTTGTTCACATCAAAAAAAAAATTTTTAAAGATTTATTTATTTTATTTATACAAGCACTGGGTACAGTCAGAAGCGCGGGAGGGTGAGAGAATTCACCAGAGCCATAGCGGGGAGCAGCACAGGCCAACTGAGCAAGTACACTGCCGAGAGGAGCAGCACGCGCGGCAGGAGAGGTCTGCGCCGCTGTGTGGGGATTGAACCGGCGCTGCAGAGGCTGCGAGCAGTTTCGCAGCCCAGTGCTCAACTGCTGCGCCACCAGGGAGGCCCTCACATCAAAACTTTGAGGAGAACAACTGTCAATATATTAGGAATCTGTCATTTAATTTTTAGAAAAATGTAAATCTGAACCTGTATGTTTGTATGGACTTCACTTTTAGGAAATAGTTTTAGAAAATTACACTAATTCACAAACTGAAAAATTTGGAAGATGACTATCAATTCATACATTTTATCTGTTGTTAATCAATTTTGTTTTAAATGATTATGGAGGGAAAATGTTGCCATTTTGCTAGAAATGGAAATAGCTCTCTTATTTAGGAGTTAGAACATTACTTTCTAAAATATCTCCTGTAGCCAGGAACAGAGCGACAGAATGTCCATATTTTCTGTTTCGCAAAATGAGACTCCAAGTCATTCACATTAAATATCCATGGTGCACAGCATTAAACTGCCTCAGAAAAAAATGCAGAAATTGAGAAACATCTTCAAGTTGTCCTTAGTCTTTCAGGGGATGTGATAAGATTCCCTTCAATCACAAAATGGGAGAAAGCTTTTGATATAGTTTCTCACAATGTTGTAAATATCAAATTGACCAGAAAAATAGAGCTGCATGAACTAAAAACTAGCTAAAAATGCCAGTAAAATTGGAGACATGATATAAATGGACTTGAGGGACTCTGAATCAGGAAAGATATGAGACAATGTAGAGAAAAAAAGTGAGATGATTAACAGGATGAAGGCAGAAATTGATGATGCTATAAAAGGTATCAGTATGAAAAGAATCACAAAGAAAGCTCTGGAACAACTTGGGATGTAAATAAAATCTTAGCAAGGTAGGCTCAGAAAGGCCGCCAAATAATGCTAACAAAAATTATTGAGAACAATACCAAGTTAAAAATGTAATTTGAAAAGGGAAAATGAAGGAATGGAATAAAGAAGCTACTTACTTATAGACAGTGCTTAGAAGCCACGTGAGCATGCAAAATGTCAGTTTCCTTTCTCTTCTACGCCTTACTCCTATAACCCCTTTACTATACACTACACAGAGACACCATTTTCTCCTGTCTTTGTCCTGTGAAGAAACCCACGGCCACCATTCTCAAGCACCTTCAGAGACTCTCAAACCTCTGTGTTAGCATCATTTGAGGCCTTTCTAAGCCTGCCTTGCTGAGATTTTATTTATATCCTCATTTGTTCCAGAGCTTTCATACCAAGACTATACCAACACCCTTCTAACGTGATGGGGAGGTAGAGATGAAGAGAAGTCAAGTGAATAAAGTTGTTAGTAGGTCCTTGAGAGAAAGCCTCTGCTTTCTGCTTACTGGAACTCAGGAAGAGGCTGCATAGTGTGTCTAGAGTCTGAGATAGCTGTGCAGCAATTAATGAGTCCTGTGGTGTGAAAGGAACATGGAGATGGAGTGAGGCATAGAAGCATCAGAGCCTCCCACTTGGAAGAGAACAGCCGACAGGGAAGGGAGCACCTCTCATGAGCTAGTGACAGACCTCAGTGGGATGTTCAGGAGACATACAAGTGGACAGATGGCACCATCCACTAGAGGCCACAGCTCAAAGTCTTGGTACTGTGCAAAGCCTCTATGAATTGGATGGTATTCTTAAGAAACTCAAAATACAGAGATCAAGTTGTTGTCATCCTGACTCAAGAAGGTCTATACAAAAATTAAAATCATTAAAGAAAACACAATGAAATTATAATTTTTGACATCTGATTTGTGAACTAAAATTCATCCCCTTACACTGACTTATCAGTGTGTTCTCAACACACATGAAATTTTGAATTCTGAATTCATAAATAAGAGTGTCTTTTAAAAGAACTGAAAACATATTTTTAAAAATTAACTTGCAATATTTTCCCAACTGAATTTAGCAGTACACACATGCTTTCTTTTCTGCTTGAAATTCGTTAGAAAGTGTCACAGTTACCATTGGTAAGCTGCAACTATGGAAAAATATTATCAGAAAGGTTTCCTTGTAAGTGTCTTACACACATTGGTTTATTTAATCTTTGGCAACCCTCAGCTGGGAGTACTATTTTATTATCATTTTACAGATGAGAAAATTGAGGCACAGAGAGGTTAAATACACTGTTCAGTTTACACCTTGATATATATATATGCTTAACTTAACCGACACCAACTTTCTAGCGCCATCGCCTTATCAAATTTACCTCCTTCACCCATTAAATCCATCCACCTCCCCTCACAAGTCTAAGAGTTATTTTTGCTTTGTCTTCCCAGTTTTTTGCTTTGGTTCTTTAAATTCTACATATGAGTGAAAACGTTTAGTATTTGACTTTGATTTTATGACTTCATGTAATCACCTCAAGTTGCATCCATATATTTGCAAAAGGCACAAATTCATCTTTTTAAATAGCTGAGTAGTAATCTATTGAATATTTAAGCCACAACTTCTTTATCTAGTCATTCATTGTTGGCAATCAGGCTGATACCATGCTGTGGCTATTATAAATAATACTGCTGTGAACATAGGGGTGCATATATCTTTTTGAATTAGTGTTTTCATATTCTTTGAATAAATATCTAGGAATGATATTGCTGAATCATATGGTGCTTATATTTTTAATATATTTAAGGAACAGCCATATATTCCATAGAGGCTATATCAGTTACTTTCCTGCCAGCAGTGAACAAGATGAATTTTTCCTCCATATCCGCACCAACACTTGCTGTTTATTTTTGATATGGGCCATTCTCACAGATATGAGGTGATATCTCATTGTGGCTGTGATTTGTGGTTCTCTTATAATAACTGATATTGTGCATTTTTCATGTGTTGATGGATCGTCTGTATGACTTTGGAGAAGTGTCTATTCAGGATTTCTGTCCATTTTTTAATTGGGTGGTTTGTTTTGTTTTTGAGTTCTTGATATATTTGGAAATTGACTCATGTTGGACATAATATGCAAATATCTTCTCCCATTCAGTACGATTCCTTTTTGTTTTGTGGTAGTTTCTTTCTTTCTTGTAAATAATCATTATTTAATTAGATTTTTTTTTGTGAGGATAAATTCCATTGGTGAGAGCAAACACAGAGTGGAGGTAGCCCTGGAACGGAGGAATAGCTTTGATTTTTGGCAGAATTTGCAAGTCCACAGCTTTCCAATCAATCTTGTGCTGCTCTGTAATCTCATATTTCTCCTTCTCTATGTCGAAGATCTTACAGTGTCTGGGGCTTGTCCTGCTGCTTCCTCTTAAAGTCAGGATCAGTGAGTTATTTTGGATTCTTCATACCACTGATGACAATTTTGGTGGAGGTGGCAGTGAAAAATTTCTAGTGTGTCCTATGCAGGGGAATTCGATTGAAGGACACAGGTACAGTTACAAGTAGCAAGCCACTGCTCAGTTGTTCCAAGAAAAGATTAATGATGTGTAATTTGATGTATTGAATTTGATGAGTTTGGCAATAAGTGTCTACCTATGAAGCCATTATAACAATCTGCATTATAAACATTCCCATCACCTGCAGAAAAAAGCTCCTGCCTGCCTTCTTAAAAATAGGTATTTGAGTTTGAGTAAAATTGCTTCATGTTTATCATGGGGAATGTGTGAAATACATAATAGCATGAAAAGGAAATTATATAATCTTAGTCTTCATAGGGGAGCACAGTTGCCATTTTAGTGTATTCCCTTTTAGCCCTTTTTTCTATGCATTTATGCATATGAAATTCTAGAGCTATCACTACTATCTTGTAGTTAACTTTTTCACGTAACATTCATGAAAACAGATATAAGTGGAGCCATTTTAAATTAGGGCCAGATAAATATGTATGCTTTCATTAATATGTGGAATATAGAGAAACCAAACAATGGACCAGAGAAAGACAAACTTGAAAACTGACCCTAGATCTAGGCATAGTCAGGGGGCGGGGGCGTGGGAGACAATGAGGAGATGAGCACAGTGGACTATGGTGGAGGACTATAGGTGCTTTGGTGTGGGAAAACTATGGTGACCACACCTGAGGGGAGAAATCCTATATTGTGGGAAAAAACAAGCATGCAAAATAATAAGTCATGAATTGCAGTGAAAAAATAAAATAGGGTCAGAGTTGTCCTGGGAGAAACCTCTAACTGTATGCTCACTGGGACAAGATATCCTGGGGTTGTGTCAAACAGCAACCATTTCACAAACCATTCTTTGAGAACCAGTAGGAGAATGAAGATCCTGATCACAGAGACTGATGATAAACTTTTGTTTTTTAAAGATTTATTTATACAAGAGCTGGGGTAAAGGCCAGAGGCAGGGGAGGGTGAGAAAATTCACCAGAGACAGAGCTGGGAGCAGAACAGGCGGACAGACAAAAACACTGCTGAGGGGAGCAGTGGACAAAACAGGAGAGGTCTACTGCACCATGTGGGTATCTCCCTGGCCAGCCAGGAATCAAACCGGTGCTGCAGAGGCTGCGGACAGCTTCACAGCGCTGCGCTCAACCCGCTGCACCACCAGGAGGCCCTGATGATGAACTTTTGCCAGAGGATAGAGTCAGTTGCCAGTGATGTATAGCCAAAAAAAGTTTAAGCTTTTTAGCACTGATTAGCTCTTCTTTAACCACTTCATCTTTTTCTTTTCTTCCTATAAACCCCCAAATTTTATCCTTGGGGGCACATTTTATAGTTTTCTGCCTGAAACTGTATAGCCCAAATTGTGATTTTTAAAATCCCAAATAAACTCTTGATTGCCACTCATTTCGGCCTTTTATTTTTAGGTTAATACAGTATACCAGGCACATTTTTTTCTAAGATAATTGGAAGTTATTTGAAAACATAGTATTTAACAAATGAGTAATGTGCCATTAAATGGACTTGCCATAATTTACAAATTCATCTTTTAGTGAGAGATATTTAAGCTGTTTATATAATTTTTCTTGTAGCTATTTCTCAGAAGTCCTTATTTGAATACAATTCTAATTATTTTCTTAGAATAAATTCCCAGGTATGGAATTACTACTTCAAAGGGAATAAATATTTTAAAGGATAATTTTTAAAATGAGAGATTTTTCAGACTTACCTGTCTTCATTTTATTTACAGTTTCAGAAATACACCTTCAATTTTATTAAGACATAACTAAAATTTGCTTTGTAAGTATTCACTTTATGCAAATGTAGAGTGGCTTTTTTTTGTATTAAATTGATATTCTTCTCTGTTCTCAAAGAACCTTCTTAGTTTTTTAGCAAGAGAACCTGGTATAGTAGTTGACTATCACAATGACTTGGATCAAATGGCATTCTGTTTTTCACTTTCAGTTCATAGGTACATAGTTATTCAAAAAGAAGAGAAAATTAATGGTTCACGATCTACCAAAAGCAATTTGCCTTCAGTGAAATCTTGGAAAGTTCCCCAGGAGTCTCCTAATTTCGTATTATGCATATGGATCATCTCACTGTGTGACTGATGTGTATTTTCTTACCATTGTTCAATCACATCTGTCATTTTTGTTTAAAACGAGATTTTAGCTGTAGAGAAAATTTTGTGATTTAATATTCTGAATGAATAATGCTAATTCTATGAGCATATGTGTTTGCATGAGAGTAGGTTGTTCACTTTTATAAGCATGCATAACAGATACAAATAGTGAGATCTTTCCTAATAGCTCTTGCATTGTGAATTTGACTCTTTATATAAAAGTGTCCAAGAAAGTTACCTGCTTGTTACAGGGCTTTTGGCAGCAAAGAAGAAAACGAATTTGCCCCTACCAGGCTATTTACTCCCAATTGCAAGGTGTGAGAGTAGATGATTAGGGTCATGCTGTTTCAGGTTTATTGTCTTCCCTTGGATATTATTTCTAAGACCAGCTCCTCAAGATAGAACAGCAAATGAAAGATAGATTTGTCAAGAATCATTTTAAGGCTATTTTGTTATATTTTTAAGGTGTGAAAAGTCCATGGAGTGTCTTACACAGGATTTGGCACATAGTAGGCACTTGAACATTTGATTTTGGTGTGTTCTGTTATGGCTTAAGTAAATAATAAAGAATTTACCCACTTAAGAAGTGGGTAAATTTCCCAGGCATTGGGACAGTAAACCAATATTAATTTAAAAGTGTAGCTCCATGTAGATGTCTGCAGTTCAGAAAGTATTGATTTGCAGTTTTTGCCCTTGGCTTTGCAGTTCAATTAAATTCTTCATCTACCTGTAAGGCTTTCTCTTTCTTTTGTAGGTACAGTTCTTAAAGTATGTTGACTGTATTTTTTAGAAATGATTCTTTTAGAATATATTAATCTTTAATTCCAAGAAATCTCAGATATCTTGAATTTTAATCTGACCAAATTAACAAAGAAAAAATATCTAAAAACATTTATAAACTTTTTCCAGTTTAATTTTTAAAAACAATGAAATAGTTTTCATAGAAAATTTAAAATCATTTTTTATCCATTCTCCTCGTTTCATTTTTCTTTGCACAAAACTTGTCTGAGCAATTTGAGGCATTCTTGCAATAATAGATGTAGTTAATGTCAGCTTGGTCAGCACCTTCATAGAACACCTTTTTGATAGATCCAGACCTATGTTTGTATATATATGTGGCAAAGATATTCCCTTTGATAAGGGAATAGATTTATGACAACCTTCAAAAGCCTTCCGTTTTTTTAGAAGGTGATAGGACAGTTGACTAAGAAGTAGAATTTTTAAATAACATTATTTAGAACATCAGAAGTATAATTTCAGCAAAGTTTTATGATTTGAGATCATCATAAATAATTAGCAGAAGATTAATCTGTTAATAACAAGATTTAGGAATCTGTTATTTTAAATATTCTTGTTTCTCTTTTTTGTTAATGAGCATAAACTTAAAAAAGAAAAAACTCTTTGCTCTTGAAGTACCATTGTTCCTCATACCTGCCAGTGTTGTGACAGTATAGGACTTCTTCCCTCCATTGTAGTCATTATACTACTCCCACCGCTGAAGCACCTGTGGTCCTCCACCTGCGAACTGCACATTGCTGATGTCCATCATTGGCCATTAATAGATATATAAACGTATATAAAAATTTTGATGTGATTTTTAGTTAGCGGAGACTAGTTAGTATTTACGTAACACCATTTAAACTGATGTTGCCTCCACCTGTCTATCGTCGATCCATTCATGGATCCATGCATCGATCCATGCATCCATGCATGCATGCATGCATGCATGCATGCATCCATCCATGCATGCATACATCCACCCATGCATCCATCCATCCATCTATCGTCATCATAATCATCTATCTGTAACTTGGATGTACTTTTTACTCACCATATCTTTCCAGAAACGTGTTCTCCTGCTCTAATACTTATATTCCTTCCCCACTCCTCTCACTGATGATATTTCTATCTAGTAATATTCTTGCCTTTAATGGATATGTTTCCTAGAGCTGGTTTATGTGTACATATTTCAGTTTCTTATACACTTTCATGATAGTCATTTTACATATTAACTTTATTGGAAAATTTTTATGACAGTTTCCACCACTACCTGGAGGTAGTTGGGGTGGGAGAGCTTTGTGTTTGTGTCTGTTTCTGTTGTAGTTCTGGGAAAATGACAATCTAACCCTTGAGGTACTAGAATTTGATTTTGTTTATGTTGGGTCTTTGGTTTTTGGCTCATGGGCAGAGCCCCATAAATTGTGTGCTCAATAAAATTTATCATTTATGATATGCCTTACACAAACAAGCATGTTTTCAACTCAGAGATTTTGCTTTTGAAATTCTCTTTGCTTGGAATATTTCCTCCTTATGTATTCCCATGACTCATTTCCTCATTTTATTCCCATTTCTTCAGAAATGTCACCTACATTAGAGGAGTCACTGAATCTTAAAATCTTAAAAAAGCATGCACTCATAACTCTAATTCTCTCATCACTCTTGCTTTTTGCTTTTCTTATAAGGTTTACCAATACTTGAATAGTGATTATTTGTTTCTTTCTCTTACTAGAATGCTAGTCATCCCAAAGAAAGGAACTTTGTTCATTGCCAGCGTGTGGAAAAGTTTTAGCATATTGTAGCTATTTTGTAAATACTGTTTCAATGAATGTGTATATTATTTGGTTAATCCCTCTGCCTGTAACATCTACATTATACTGGATTATACATTTCATGTAAATTAGAAACGGTGTATTTCTTGTTTATTGTTTAGACAATGTTCAAAAATCTATATCTGACTCAGTGAATGATTATTATTTGTGCAACTGGTCTGTTGTGTTGTAGTCATGTATTGTGTACTTTTTGGGATGATCAGATAGATTCTTTTAACCATTACTGTGCTAAAAGGATTTAATTTTCTTGTTTTGCATTTATTCTTTTTTAATTTAAATTTTATTTTTATTTCCCCATACAATTACAACCCCCTTATTTAGACCCCAATCCCTCCTTTCCCCATCCCCCATCCCCCCATAGAGTGTCTCTGATTCATAGTTGTTTGTTGATTTTGATTTTTTCTTTCTTATAGTTACTCTTTTTCCTGGTCCCTTATTTATGTTTTCTAGATTCCTGCTATGAGTGAGACCATCCGGTATTTTTCTTTCTCTTTCTGGCTTATTTCGCTGAATATGATCCCTTCCAGCACCATCCATGTTGCTGCAAATCGCATGTGTTTATCTTTTTTGAATGCTGAGTAATATTCCATGGTGTATATGTACCACATCTTCTTGATCCAGTCATCTATTTTTGGGCATTTGGGTTGTTTCCAAAGCTTAGCTATTGGTAAATAGTGCTGCTATAAACATAGGGGTGCAGGTGCTCTTGGAATTGATGTTTCTGTGTCCTTTGGGTAAATACCTAGGAGTGGAATTGCTGGATCATATGGAAGCTCTATGTTTAGTAGGTCCAGAAATCTCCACACAGCTCTCCATAGTGGTTGGACCAGTTTGCACTCCTACCAGCAGTGCAGGAGAGTTCCTCTTTCTCTACAACCTTGCCAACATTTGTTGTTGCTAGTTTTCTTAATATGTGCCATTCTCACTGGTGTAAGATGGTATCTCATGGTAGTTTTGATTTGCATTTCCCTGATTACAAGTGATGTTGAACATTTTTTCATATGCCTCTTGGCCACTTGCATTTCCTCTTCAGAGAAGTTTCTTTTTAGCTCTTCTGCCCATTTTTTGACTGGATTATTTTCTTTGTTTTTGTTGAGTCTCATCAGCTCTTTGTAGATTTTTGTGATCAGTCCTTTATCATTAGTGTTGTGTGCAAAAATGTTCTCCCAGTCGGTGGGGTTTCTCTTTGTTTTTGTTATTGTCTCTTTTGCTGTGCAGAAGCTCTTTAATTTGATGTAGTCCCAGCTGTTTATCTTTGCCTTCACTATCACTGCTTTGGGTGATGTGTCTGTAAAGATGTCTTTGATGTGCATATCATGTAGTGTTTTGCCTATATTTCCTTCTATGTATTTGATGGTTTCAGGTCTTATGTCTAGTTCTTTAATCCATTTTGAGTTGATTTTTGTGTATGGTGTGAGGTAGTAGTCAAGCTTCATTCTTTTACATGTAGCGACCCAGTTTTACCAGCACCATTTAACAAACTTTCTTTGCTCCAATGCATATTCTTTGCTCCTTTGTCAAAGATTAGTTGACCATAAATCTGTGGGTTTATTTCTGGATTTTCTATTTGATTCCATTGGTCTATGTGTCTGTTCTTGTTCCAATACCATGCAGTTTTGATGATTATAGCTTTGTAGTATAGTTTGAAGTCTGGGAGTGTGATTCCTCCATTCCCTTCTTTTTTTTTTTCAGGAGAGCTTTGGCTATTCGGGATTTTGGGTGATTCCATATGAATTTCATCAATAATTCTTCTATTTCTTTGAAGAATGACATTGAAATTTTTATTGAAATAGCATTGAGTCTGTACATTGCTTTTGGTAGGATGGCCATTTTAATAATGTTTATTCTTCCAATCCATGAACAGGGGATGTCTTTCCCTTTTTTTGTGTCTACTTCTATTTCTTTTAACAGTGTTTTATAGTTTTCTTTGTATAGGTCCTTTACCTCTTTTGTTAGATTTATTCCCAAATATTTGATTTTTTTTGTTTCGATAATAAAAGGGATGGTATTTTGATTTCTTCTTCTTCAGATTTATTGTTTGTATATAGGAAGGCTACTGACTTTTGCGTGTTGCTTTTGTATCCTGCCACTTTACTGAACTGATTGATGAGTTGAATTAGTTTTTCTGTGGAGTTTTTAGGGTTCTCTATGTATATTATCATATCATCTGCAAATAGTGATAGTTTGACTTCTTGTTTTCCTATTTGGATTCCTTGGATGTCTTTCTCTTGTCTTATTGCTCTGGCTAGGACTTCCAGTATTATATTGAAAAGCAGTAGTGAGAGTGGACATCCTTGTCTTGTTCCAGATCTTAATGGAAATGCTTTCAGCTTTTCACCATTAAGAATGATACTGGCTGTTGGCTTGTCATATATGGCCTTTATGATGTTGAGGTATGTTCTTTGTTTTTGTTTTTGTTTTTTTTTAAGATTTATTTATTCATCTACACAAGCACAGGGTACAGTCAGAAGCGTGGGAGGGTGAGAGAATTCACAGAGCCAATGCGGGGAACAAAACAGGCAGACTGACGAAATACACTGCGGAGGGGAGCAATGGGCACAGCAGGAGAGGTCTGTCGCGCCATGTGGGACACTCGCCAGAGGCTGGGGATCAAACCAGCGCTGCAGAGGCTGCAGGCAACTTTGCAGCCCAGCACTCAACCGCTGCGCCACCAGGGGAGGCCCGAGGTATGTTCTTTGTATCCCAAGAATTTCAAGGGCTTTTATCATGAATGGGTGTTATACTTTGTCGAAAGCTTTCTTAGCATCTATTGATATTATCATATGGTTTTTATATTTCTTTTTGTTGATGTGTTGGATAACGTTGATTGATTTTGGGATGTTGAACCATCCTTGTGTCCCTGGAATGAATCCTTGTGTCCCTGGAATGAATGAATCGTGGTGAATTATCTTATGGATACATTGTTGGATTCTGATAGCTAAAATTTTATTCAGGATTTTTGAATCAGTGTTCATTAGCGAGATTGTCCTGGAGTTTTTTTTTTTTTTTTATGTTGTCCTTGTTCGGTTTTGGTATTAGTATAATGTTGACTTCATAGAATGTGTTTGGTATTATCCCTTCCTTCTCAATTTTTTGGAAGAGTTTATGAAGGATAGGCACTAATTTGTCTCTGAATGTTTGGTAGAATTCATTTGTAAATCCATCAGGTCCTGGGCTTTTGTTTTTGGGGAGGTTTTTGATTACCATTTCAATTTCGCTGCTTGTAATTGGTCTGTTTGGGTGTTCTCTTTCTTCTTTATCTAGCTTTGGGTGATTGTAGAGTTGTAGGAATTTGTCCATCTCCTCTAGATTGTTGAACTTGTTTCCATATAGCTGTTCATAGTAGTTTCTGATTATTCTTTTCATTTCTGCTGTGTCCGTTGTGATTTCTCCTCTTTCATTTCTGATCCTGTTTATTTGTGCTTTCTCCCTTTTTTCCTTTGTGAGCCTGGCTAGGGGTTTGTCTATTTTATTGATTTTTTTCGAAGAACCAGCTCTTGGTTTCATTGATCATATGGATGATTGTTTTTTTTAGTTTCGATTTCATTTATTTCTGCTTTGGTTTTTATTATTTCTTTTCTTCTACTGGTTTTGGGTTTTTTTTTTGTTGTTCTTTTCCTAGTTCTTTGAGCTTTGAGATAGGTTGTTTCTTTGAGTTCTTTCTTGTTTCTTGATGTGAGCCTCTATTGCTATATATTTTCCTCTTATTACTGCTTTTCTGCATCCATATATTTAGGAAATTGGTGTCCTCCTTGTCATTCAATTCAAAGAATTTTAATTTCTTCTTTGATCTCCTCATTAGTCCAGTGGTCTTCCAGTAGTGTGGTTTTCAATCTCTATGAGGTAGGAGAGTTCCTTGCCTTTTTTTTATGGGTTATTTCAAGTTTGATGCCTTCATGGTCAGAAAAGATGGTTGGTATGATTTCAATCTTGGTGTATCTGTTGATGTTTGTCTTGTGCCCCAGTATGTGATCGATCCTGGAGAATGATCCGTGTGTGCTTGAGAAAAATGTGTACTCAGGTTTTTTGGGGTTTAGTGTTCTATAGATGTCTCTTAAGCCCAAATGCTCTAGATCCCTATTTAGAGCTTTAGTGTCTTTACTGATTTTTTTCTCATTGATCTATCCATTGTTGATAGGTCTCCTACTACGTATGTGTTTTCTCTGATGTCTGTTTTTCAAAGATGACAATAGTTGTCTGATATATTTTGGTATTCCTTCGTTTGGTGAGTATATGTTAATAAGTGTTATTTCTTCTTGAAGTATTGTCCCCTTGATCATAATGTAATGACCGTTAGGGCTCTTTTTAACTTTTTGAGTTTGAAATCTCTTTTATCTGATATAAGTATAGCTGTTCCTGCTTTCGTTTTTGGTCCATTTGCTTGTAGGATTGTTTTCCATCCTTTAACTTTGAGTCTGTTTTTATCTTTTGTAGCTAAATGTGTTTCCTGGAGACAGCAAAAGGTTGGGTTTTGTTTCTTAATCTAGGCTGCGACTCTGTGTCTTTTTATTGAAGAGTTTAGTCTATTTACATTTACAGTTAATATTGATATGTTAGCATCTGTATTTGCCATTGTGTTTGTCTTTCCTTTGATTTTATTTATTTATTCTTTTAATAACTTTTTTTTTGGCCTTCTTTCATTGTTATTCATCCCTCTGAGGTTCTGGCTTTAGGACTCCTTGTAGTATTTTTTGGAGTGGGGGTTTAGTCGTAATGAAATTCCAGAGTTTCTGTTTGTCTGGGAAGGTCCTTATTCTTTCTTCATAGAGGAAGGAAAGCTTTGCAGGATAGAGTATTCTTGGTTGGCATCTGTTTTCTTGGAGTCTGTTGACTATGTCCCTCCATTTTCTCCTTGTCCATAGTGTTTCTTTGGAGAAATCTGATGTCAGTGATTGGTTTTCCTTTGAATGTTATCTGTTTCTACCTTCTTGTCAGCTTCATTATTTTTTCCTTGTCTTGGATTCTTGGGAGCTTTACTATTATGTGTCTTGCTGTATTTTTATTTTCATCATGGAATTTTGGTGTTCTTTTGCTTCTTATATATCAATTTTCAGCTCCTTCTTCACATTTGGAAAGTTCTTTTCAATTATCTCCTTGAATATTTTCTCTGTTCCTACATCTCTCTCCTCTCCTTCTGGGATTCCTATAACTCTTATATTTCCTTTCCTCATGGAGTCAGATAATTCCCGAAGTCTTTCTTTGGTCTTTTTCCTTCGTACTTCTCTTTCTTTTTCTGTTTTGGTTCTTTTTATTTCTGTGTCTTCGAGAGTGCTTATTTGTTCTTCCATTTCTTCTATTCTGTTATTACTACTTTTTCCAACATTCGTTAGCTGTTCTGTAATCCTTTGATCTCATGAATTTCCTTCATTTCCCTCTTTAGGGACTAAATTTCCTTCTTCTGAGCATTGATTTCCTTAATGACTTCCATCAGTTTTTCATCATGGCAATTTTCTTTTTCTGGAATGCTCAGAAGTCCTTCCAAGTCACCATAGTTGCAAGATGGTGGTTGGTTTTTTTTTTTTTTTTTTTTTTTTGTGGTGTGTCTTTTTTCTGAGGCATTCTTACTTTGCTTGTTGTTTTTCTTTTCTCTGCTGTTTGTCTTCTAATTTGCCTTATGCTTTGGGACACTGTGCTGCTGGTACTGGCTGGCATCTTTTTGGTGTGTTCTTTTGGGAGTTTCAGAATCTGGCAATCCAAACGAGTCAAAAGCTGTTATGCCAGAAATCTAGTGAGGCAGTGGTACTTTGCGTATGTTAATGGTCACTGTCACAGAATCTCTCCTCCTTCTGTGTTTAGTTACAAATGTGCGTCTTGAAGTCCCAGACTTCCCTGGAGGTGGGGCAGCTGGATTTTTTTTTGCAGTCTGTGTTCCAAATCTCTGGATCCTCCTCTGGGCTCCGACTTCCTGTCAGGTGGACTGGGCTTGTGGGGGCCTTCAGCTCACCTCTGACTCTGCAGGGAACCTTCTCCCTCTGGCTCCACGGGGAGCCTTCTGCCAGATTCAAGCAGTCTTTATTGAAGAAAGGTCTGTGTTCTAAAATGGCTCTTTGGAGACAGGCACACTCATTCCTGCGCCCTGTCTGCCCTGGCCGTGGGTGCCTGCTCCCCCTCTGGGTTTGGACTGTTGGCCTAAAGGGGCTTGGCTTGGGAGAACTTCCCTGCTCACCTCTGACTCCTCTGGGAGCCTTCTGCTGGTTTCAAGCAGTCTTTATTGAAGAAAGGTCTCTATTCTAAAATGGCGATTTGGGGACAGGCACACTCTTCCCTGCGCCTGGTCTGCCCTGGCTATGGGTGCCCGCTCCCCCTCTGGGCTTGGACTGCTGCTCAGAAGGGGCCTGGCTTGGGCGAACTTCCCAGCTCACCTCTGACTCCTCTGGGAGCCTTTTGCTGGTTTTAAATGGTCTTTACTGAAGAAAAGGTCCCTATTCTATGGGGTGTTGGTGATTATTTTCCTGGTCGCTAGGTGGCACCAGAGATCTCTCCTAGTGTCCCTGGGGAGCTGTTTTTTTTTTAATCCCGTGGACAGGGTAACAGAGTGGGAGTGGTGGGGAAAGCCTCAATGGCTTTGGGGTGCTGTGTCTGCCTTGTGCTCCACAGTTGTGGGGATCCCACACACCGAATTTCATGCCCCGGGTCTCAGTTCCAAAGCCCTCAGGTCCAGGACGCGGGCTGTAGTCCAATTCAGTGTCTGCAGAAATGGCGCCTTTTGCACCCCGCTCCTGTGTCCCGGCGCCTGCTTTCTGATTACTCAGTGAGGGACATTCACCTCAGCAAGGGTCCCCGTGCATCTCCCCGCAAGCTTAGGTCGCAGGCGCGGGTATCTGGGCTGCCGTGCTCCGCGTATCCTTTTCCAGCACGCCGCTTTTCCGCACAAGCTTACCGGCTGGCCTGGGGCTGTGTGTAGGTCTCCTGGAGTCTTTGTTTTTCTCTAATGGTGCCTGGAGCTGTTCGCTCACCTCCACAGCGAGTTCTGAGTTCTCCGCAGCCCCAGTTCACGGGGTGTGGTGGCTGAAATAGTTCCTTTCCACTCACTGTCCTGCTTGATGCGTAGTTTGTTCTTGTTGGTTGTTTTAGTTTTTTTGTTTTTTCCTCCTTCCTGTTGGTCGGAAAGTGCCAACTCTGTGGGTGGGGGAGGGGAGCAGGGTTCTGAGCTTTCCTCCCTTCTAGTCCTCTTTTATGGCAACTTTCTTCTTCGGATAGTTTGCTGGAGTTTGCCGTTTATCTTCCGTGTCCCAGTTCTCACTGGGACCTGCTGCTTTTCCTCCCTATTAACTTTTTTTAAATGGGAGATCTTACTCGCAGCGTTTCCTCGCCACCATGTTGATCTGCCTTCTGCATTTATTCTTGTTTTAAAATATTAACATAAAAGATTTGAGTGGAGGGCCTCCCCAGTGGCACAGCGGTTGAGCGCTGGGTTGTGGAGCTGCCCGCAGCCTCTGCAGTGCCGGTTTGATCCCCGCCTGCTCCCCGGCCACCAGAGGAGGGTCCCACATGGCACGCAGACCTCTCCTGCCGCCCGCTGCTCCCCTCAGCAGTGTACTTCAGTCCTTCTGTCTGTTCTGCTCCCCACTCTGGCTCTGGTGAATCCTCTCACCCTTCCGCGCTTCTGACTGTACCCAGTGCTTGTATAAATAAATAAATAAATCTTAAAAAAAAAAAAAAAGAAAATGAGTTTAAAAAAATAAAGTGACTATTGAAAAAAAAGATTTGAGAGTAGAATCTTTACAAAATAGTCACTTGACTCTGTGGAATAGTTTACTTCCATTTTCATCCTGTCCTTTATTGACCCGAAAAAAATGATGGGATGATTGAACTTTGTAATTACAGTTTGTATAGAGCACCCACTCCCAACATTAGGCCCTCAACCCAGTCCTTATTCCGTCTACCAGCCCTGATTCAAATGTGGATTCTAACAAAACCTTTTGCCTGGGAAAATGACCCAGTTCTCTGCTCTTCAGATCCTACTCTAGTGCATCTTGACAGGGACATCTACTAGACGGAGAACATTTTTCTGCCATAATTCAAAGACTAGGAAACCCTGAAGCAATTCTAGTCACTATAGAGGCACTTGAAAAAGAGAACATATAGCAAAATAAAGAGGAGAAAGTTGAATTAAATTTTTAGTTAATGAGTTTCCTTTTTAACTCATTTCTCATCTAACAACTGCGTTTGAAGTCTTTTTAGAGTTTTGGATGATAACAAACTAAAATTGGAAATCAAACTGGTATGCATCTCTCTGTCTTTGTCCCTCCGTCCATCCATCCATCCATCCATTTTTACTATATACTTGGTTATCCTCAAATTTAATTTTCAGTTGAATACCATGTATATTGACATTTTAGATGCCAATGTAGAAATGATTTGTATACACAGATTTGATATTTTCATTTGGGACTAGCCATCAAAAAAGTAATTATTTAAAACTGGAAATTACTGTTATTTTAAATTATAATTCTGCCAGAAGACTGCTGGAGAGAGATGGGTCAGGGGAAAGACTCCTGGTCAGTCTGGTTTAGAGGTGCCAACCAGTGCAGAGCCTGGTGGAGGTTGGACACCTGCTACTTGGCTGCAATTGTGCCTGAAATCCCATGGCATGTGGGTCCTCCAGGTAATGATTATGCACTACATTTGCTAACAAATCATGTGCAACTGCTAAGGGCAGTGGCATAAATATACTCCATGTCACATCAAATCTTCCTGCAGCAGAGGCAACAGGTGAGCTTCTGCACATGTCCAGCAACTTCTTCAGGTTCTTTTCCATCTGTAAGATGTGGCATCATAGTTTGTCAGGGCCCTGGGAAAGGCAAGTGGCTTCAGGGAGATGAGTGCCCACATGTATCTGATATACGCTAACCAGAGGTCTGTCCATCTCTTCATTCTCCTGGTGTTTTGATAGAGGACCCTTGAGGAGGTCATGGATGCTGTATGTCTGCACCACTGGTGAGACTATAGGGATGTATACCCCCATAGACTATGAAGATTCTTCTGTCAGAAACCCACCTGGAGCTTCATGATAAGATGAACAGATTATATACATATGTTTGTAGGTATGAATATAATCTATGGCTTTGTGGAGACCACTTGCTAGAGAGGAGTGAACATATAGCAGGTATATCTGTCTAACTGACTTAAATTTAGTGAATTGAGATATGCAATACAAATGATATGTCTTTAATTATCAGCCACATTAGACACGTTCCGTTAGTGACCTAGCATATTTGCCAAATTAAAATTGATGTTCTCATATTTTATGAAATTTATGCAAACTTAATGACTAAGAATAATATGAATAAAACAATATACTCATAAAAACTGTTAAGTGCTAGAATCAGTCAAAATCAAATTGGGTAGAAATTAGTCATGACTAACAATATCTTCAAGCATTTATTTTGTGTGTTATGTATCTAGCACAGAGCCAGGAATTTGGGAGATAGTAAATATTTATATAAAACTTTATTTCTATTTAATTATTGCAATGATGGCATCTATGTCCTATATACCACATGCTGAGTGTGATCACTTTTTATGTTAACTTGATTTGACAGAACTAATCTCTAGATTTGCCTTTCTTATAGATGTCTGTCTGGTACTGGCATGTTACAAAGGCTCTCTCCCAAGAGTAGCAAGGTAGTGGTCATTTTGTAGGATATACATGTAATTTGTTCCTGTCATTAAAATACTAATCTGTATGCTACTGTGAAGGGATTTTGCAGATGTGATTAAAGTCCCTAAACAGTAGACTTAATAAAAGGAAGAATACCACTGGTAGGGTCAATTTAATCAGGGAAGACCTTTAAAAGAAGAATTAAGCTTTCACTCAAATCAGGAATGCATAGAACTTCTGCATCTAAAATTGTGCACTCTTCCTTCTGAACATTTCTTTCTGAACATCTATGAAAAGATTATTATGACCTGTGGGTTCTAGCCTGCTCAACCTCTTCTCTTCCTGACTGCCTGTCCTATGGCCTTTAGAATTGCTTAGCCAGTCCCACCACTGTTCTAGCCAATCCCTTGAAGTAAATGTATCTCCTATGGGTTTTGCTTCTCTGATTGAACTCTCATTAATATATTCAGTTAATATTTCTTGACAAGTCACAGTCTTCTCAAAGGATTTACAATCTTGTACAAGAACTGGTTCATGAAAACAAGATGAATGTTAACTGATCCATAGACAATAGGTCTGGATTCATTTTAGTTGTAAACTTAAATGTGTGATATAGAAAATTAGCACTCTGGGATGGCAGGATAGCAAAGGTCTGTATGGCCAAGAATTAGCTAGAAAAATTTTACTAATGCAATTGAATTTGTCCATGAAGGATGTAAAATTTAAAGGGTCAGAGAACAGAAAACTGTTCCATTTACTGACTAGCATGAGCTGAGGTATTGTGATTATATTAACATGTTGAGTCAAGAGAATAGTAAACTGGTATTTCACTTGTGATCAACACCCCACTTAAACTTTCACCTTACTTGTTCTGTAAGCAGCTGGAGAGGCATAGTGTGTCTAAATTATTATGAATTATCACCAAGAGAATGTCAGGTATTCAACACAAGCAATCTTCAGTTAAATAGTAACATTACTATTAATTTTTACTGTACTTCTACAGACTAAATTTAGGAATCTTTGATACAGTCTTTTGAAAGTGAAAAAAAGAGTAAAGGCTCATGAGCAAAGCCTCAAAAACAAAGATCTCTCTCCTGTTCCTGAACACAGTCAGGAATTTTCAAATTCCTTGGGCATGAGTTGATTAAGGAGTGACCTATAGTGTCAGAAGAGTCAAAGATGGTAGGTATGTGTCGGGATTGTGTGTGTGCATATGGGATGGGTGGTGGTAAAAGCAGCTACTAATATTTGAGGAATGGTAATTCCAGAAGACTAAATGTCTAATAAGAACCCTGAACGTTTTGGAGTTGCTGTGTTAGATCAAGAAAGATTATCTTTGTTTACTGAGAAACATTTGGGGAATCATTTAGAGTATACATTCTCACTGTATCTATATTTTTTCATCCTTGTTTGTGAACATTAAACAATTCTGATAGGTGTATTCTTTGGGGGAAATGAAATAAAGGTCCCTAAATGTGTTAATTTTAGAAAGCAATCACAGTGATCGCAGTTATAGGAGAAAATAACAAGTATGTGTATAGAATCTTGTCATTTACAAGGCACTGACTTCTGTGCCACATAATGGACAGATCATGGTAATCCTATGATACTGATTTAGACTTCATAAAATTTAAGACCTTCACCACTTCCTCCTAATCAGGACATCTTCATCCTGAAGTGGTTTGCAAGTTGTTAAACTCTTGAATTAACAGGTTCATCCTCCAATCCTTTGAGTATCTCCCATTTTCCACAGTCTCAATTACCCATCTGGGGTTCTTGACTCTCTACTACCCATTCATTGATCAAAATGGCTAATATCTAACTCAGTAGGGAACCTCCAGGACTTTGCTCTAAAACTTTCCTGGCTTCTCTTTTTGATTGAGTGGTACAAAGGTAATGCTAGTTAAGTATCTTTTTTTTCTAAAGATTTATTTATTTAAGTGTACAAGAACTGGAGTACAGGCCAGAGGTGTTGGGGGAGGTGAGAGGATTCACCAGAGACAGAATGGAGAGCAAAACAGGCAGAATGACTGAAGTAAGCTACTGAGGGGAGCAGTGGGTGAGTCAGGAGAGGTCTGCTGTACTATGTGGGTAGCTCCCTGGCCTGGGATTGAACTCACCCTGCAATGGCTTAGATAGTTTCACAGGGTGCATCTTAAGCTCTTGCACCACCAGGGAGGCCCTGGTTAAATATCTTAAATCACATTCTCTGGTTTCTAATTTTACATTAGTTTTTCAGCCTTCAAAATTTTTGAAATCTGTCACCATTGATGTCTTTCTGCTTTCTTTTGCTTTGGGGATTTATGCCTTAAAGGTACCAATAGTATGATTTCAATAGAGTTTCAGGAGGTATAAGAAATCAGTGCATTAGTAAGTATGCTTTATTTAAGTATAAGTTTGATATATAATCTTAAAGGATTCTGAAACCATCCACTGGAATGAAATTTATACAAAAGCATATTGTGAAGCCTTGTTAATAAGTGCTGAATGTAATAAAAAATTTAGTTCTTGATGTAATGATTGGAGGTGTTAGGTTAAATAAAGTCAAATATATCCCATCCACCAGCTTTTTAGTATCGGTTTAGTATCTATTGTTCATTGTTAATTTCTGAGTCAGGCTTAAAATATTCTGTGGTTCTCATAATTTTACCCCCAAAGATGACTCCTCCCTTTTGAAATGAATCAAAGATATCTTTTTAAGGTAATAACACCTTATCATTAGCATTATTTTAGAGGGTTGTGCATAAATTGAGGATGCTTTTGTTATATTATCTGCAGTCTACTGGACACCCCACACTCCTGTCTAATGTCTCTTCTGAATATCACAAAGAATCTGGGAAATATATTTCTCAGAGTTCCCTTCTCTTAGTAATCCCAGATTTGATCTTACCCCTGAAAGTAATTTGAAAAAGAATAAATCATTATTCACCAGACATCGTGTAGCCAGATGTGCACTCAGAAGTGAGCTCTTGAGAACCACCAGCTAAGTGAATTCAGTGTGCAAGTTCATAGATGCTTCTGAGAGATTAGAGAATTGCAGTATCTTTTAACAAAACCTTCAAGCAAAGCCATTTAGTCCTTTGGGCTGAGATGACTTCTCTAACTTCAGAGGCAGATCCTTTACTTAACCTTTGGCAGAAGCATCCCTGATCTCTAGTCTATAAAAATGTGTAAACCTCTAACTTTTATGAAACCCCTTAGAACCCTGATTCAGGTTTATAGTTGCTTGTTGATTTTGATTTTTACTTTGTATTAATTAGCCTTTTTCCTGGTCCCTTATTTAGGTTTTCTAAATTCCTGCTATGAGTGAGACCATCCAGTATTTTTCTTTTTCTTTCTGACTTATTTCGCTGAGCATGATCCCTTCTAGCTCCATACATGTTGCTGCAAACTGCATGTGTTTACGCTACCGGCGGGGGCGGGGGGAGGGAGAGGAAGGATTAGGGTCAAAATAAGGGGGGGGGGTGCAATTGTATGGGGAATATAACCAAAATGAAAATTCATACATTGTGCAAAAATGAAAAATGATACAAGAATTTTATAAAATAAAATATTAAAAAAACCAATACATTAGAACCCTGATTCATAGAATGGCTTCTTTTTTCCTGATGAACCACAACTGATTCAATATTTATAAAGAGTGTCAGTGATTCAATTAGAAATATCAGTATACCTGCCTATTCATTTATTAAAATAACCACTTGGGATTTTTCATGAGATACACTGAACTTCAGGAAACTAATATTTAGAGCATTTTTCTATAATCTTTTCTAATTTAGGGCTCACAGTGTGACCAAAAATGATGATTTAATTCTTAGAGGTAAATCTTTACCCCAAAGGTTTCAGTACTACTTAAATTACCAATACCTTGCCCAGTATATGTAAATTGGACTTTGAAAAGGATAATTACATAATAAACTATTCTACAGAATGGTACATGGAGTTTGTATAAATTAATACTATTGGTTTGATGAGCTTTGTTATGGGAAAATAGCCCATAAAAATTGGAGTATGAGGACTAAATGGCGATTTTAAGGGCAAACATAAAATAAGCAAAACCAAAAAAAAAAAAAAAAAAACACTAAAAAATCTCAACAACTTTCTTTTCCCTATACCAGGGAAAATAAATAAGTCACCTGGTATCTCTCTCCCTGTATTATCAGTTATGCATCTATTAAGGTTCAACCCAAATGCACATTCTTTGGAAATTGCATATTAAAAACCAACTTATTCTTTTCTTAAAAATATTTTATTTTATATAATTCTTACATCATTTTTCATTTTTGCACATTTTCATTTTGGTTATATTCCCCATACAGTTGCACTCCCCCCTTATTTTGACCCTAGTCCTTCCTCCCCCCCCACCCCCCCCGCCCAATAGTGTGTCTCTGGTTTATAGTTGCTTGTTGAAAAATCAACTTATTCTTTAACAGTTTTGTTTTTTTTTTTTTATAGAGGCATGCTTTTATTTATTTGTTTGCTGGTTTGTTTTGTTTTGTTTTTTTTGGTTTTTTATACATGCACTGGGTACAGTCAGAAGCGCAGGAGGGTGAGAGAATTCACCAGAGCCAGAGCGGGGAGCAGAGCAGGCAGAAGGACCGAAGTACACTGCTGAGGGGAGCAGCGGGCGGCAGGAGAGGTCTGCACGCCATGTGGGACCCTCCTCTGGTGGCCGGGGAGCAGCCGGGGATCGAACCGGCACCGCAGAGGCCGCGGGCAGCTTCGCAACCCAGCGCTCAACCGCTGCCCCACCGGGGAGGCCCTCTTTAACAGTTTTGAGTCCAGAGACCAGGACTCTGTGTTCTGTGAGCTCCCGCAGGACTAGGGCCAGGTCTCTTTGTACAGAAACTTGAATAACAAAGTTTAGTGCCAACATATTAAAAAAACTAGCAACAACAAATGTTGGCGAGGGTGTGGAGAAAAAGGAACTCTTCTGCACTGTTGGTGGGAGTGCAAACTGGTCCAACCACTATGGAGAGCTGTGTGGAGATTTCTGGACCTACTAAACATAGAGCTTCCATATGATCCAGCAATTCCACTCCTAGGTATTTACCCAAAGGACACAGAAACATCAATTCCAAAGAGCACCTGCACCCCTATGTTTATAGCAGCACTGTTTACTATAGCAAAGCTTTGGAAACAGCCCAAATGCCCAAAAATAGATGATTGAATCAAGAAGATGTGGTACATATATACCATGGAATATTACTCAGCATTCAAAAAAGATAAACACATGCAATTTGCAGCAACATGGATGGCGCTTGAAGGGATCATGCTCAGCGAAATAAGCCAAAAAGAAAAAGAAAAATAGCGGATGGTCTCACTCATAGCAGGAATCTAGAAAACTTAAATAAGGGACCAGAAAAATGAATAACTATAAGAAAGTGAAAATCAAAATCAACAAAAAACTATGAACCAGAGACACTTTTTGGGGGTTGGGGGGGGAGGGGAGGGATTGGGGTCAGAATGGGGGGGTTGCAATTGTATGGGGAATATAAAAATAAAATTTATTATTTAAAAAAAAAGTTTAGTGCCAAAGAGCTTCTTTCTGTTGATTTTGGGGGCTAGATACTGACTTGTCTTTTCTGTTGTATGATGTCTCACTTCTACTCCACTTATTCAATGGGAGACTGAGTAGACGCAACCTAAGATCAGTTCAATCTAAGTTGCATGTGTTCTCACTGAGGCCAATGAAGATGGATGTTAACACACAGACTTTTTAGTTCTTTCTTAAGTAATGTGTGTCGTGAGCTCCCCAATCTGAGAAAAATCATAAAAAGGCATACATGATTTACTTGCCAGTCAGTGAGAATGTGCAGGTACTTCCTATGTGTCTAGCATTACATTAATTACAGATTATTCTCATCATCAATAAGTAATAGTATTTTTTGTTCCTCACACAGAATAAATAAAATATGTAAAGACTCATTACTTTCTCCAAAAGAGAGTCAAAATTTTGTTGCTCTGAGTGAAATTTCAATGCATATGAGTTCATCGTAAATTCTTGAATGGATTTATTTTAATCTAGCACAGGGCAGAGCAGATTCAGTGTAGCACATCATTCCTCCTCACAACAATGAGTCTTGTTTTTAAGGATGGTCTGGAGGATTCTACAGTCTCAAAAAATGAATGACACATGATTGCTGAAATACCATCAACCTAAAAACAGAAAAAACCTCTTATAAGGCCAAATTCAGTTGTTTATTCAATTTTCTAAGCACATTTCCTTCTAAAACACAGCCAGAGAAATATTTGTTCAAAATGCAGTCTACAAAATTATTGCAATTTCCCCAAATTGTCAGTTAGCATAGGCAGGTTTTTAATAAGACTGCAGACTCTTAAACCTCTAATAATCAACATTATCTAGTTATATCCAGGGTTAGTCTTAGAGATGGTGTCTGACTTGGGAGACTGTCACTGAATGATTTCATTACTTGGTCTTTTTTGGTCTTCTAGTCACTCACTACCAAACACCCTAACGAGAAAAGCAAAACAAAAGAAAATGAAACTTATGTCATTCTTTTGTCAACCTATGGTATAGTTTTAGCATTCTGTTTACTTTTTTGTGTTAGTATTTTTGAAAATTGGCATTTCAAATAGAATACCTCAGTAACATTTGTGCCTTTTTTCAGACATCTCCCAATAGGTTTTTTCTTTATTCATATTGTTACTCCATGCATTTAGACACTCAAGGGTCAAAAATCCATTTCTTGACTTATAAACTAAAAAGCATTTGGAAATAGACTTACATGCTCATCAATTTCAAAGATAAGTTTTAAGTATGTAGTTTATTGTTTATTGCTTTTACTGTCCTTGCTTATTTACTGGACTTTACGAACAGGAGGTCTTCAGTATGACTATAAAGTTTTTATTGCAGTATTTTAAGAACTGGGTAGATATTCCCAGGGAAATGGTTAAAATCCAATTGTTTGGTAGAGGTAATTCTGACCCAGCATGGCAAATGGTGATAATGACTCATATTTTCTCATAATTGAACCAGGAATAGAAGAGGCTAAGCCCATCATCATTGTGCCGGCTTTGGTTCAGACGTGGAGAAATAAAGTTTCTGTTTTTTTCATAGCCACTTAGTTAATTTTCACTTTTTAATAACTCCATTCAGTAGGCTCTTTTGTTTTTTATCAAACTTTTCTAGTTGTGAGGATATATTTAAAATAGCGTGTGTGTGTGTGTGTGTGTGTGTGTGTGTGTGTTATATATATATATATATGCACACTAGCTGACATTTAACAGAAACAATATGAAGGTATTCAGGAAACCTAAAAATTTTCAACCCCAATAAATACTAAGAAAATGGGGAAAAAAAGCATATGCATAATATTAATATCAATAATTTAGATTTAATGATTTAAATAAAGTGCAGAATCTGGAGTACATTTGGCATTAGTCATGGCATCAGTGTTAGTTTCTCTCCTTTACTTGGAAGTGCTACATTCTCCACAGAGGCAAAGGTGAAGTTTGTGGTGCAAGCTATTTATTAGAGATCAACACCTTTGAAAGGAAGAGGAGGAAATAGGATTGAGTAGAGGAGATGTCAAACTGAAATTCAGCTCTGACAGTCTTGACCCACTTGGTGAGGGAATTTGTAGTGAGTGTGGCCTTTCATCATTGTCTTATGTGAGGTTTAATGGCAGGAATTTATTACCCTCTGCCCCCATCCCCTCCACCTCACTCCGGCACTGGATGTATGCTGCCCTGGGAACAGCGTGAGCCCCAGCAAGGTGGGTCTCTCGGGGAGCTGCCAGCTGGAGACTTGTCTTTTAATGGCACTTTGTGTAGTTTGGCAGAAAATGTTTCACTTTCAAAGGGGATCTTTGTGTTCACCACGTTTGCTTGCTGTGTTACTAGGATCTGCTTCTTAAACCTTCACTTTGGAGGGCAGTTAGTAGGAAGAGCTACAGCCCCTGTGACTGAAGCTGGTTTGGTGTTCATAATGGGCACTTAGTTGTCTCTCCTTTAGGATTCATTTAGAGTCTTCTTAATCTTAACTACCATCTGTGCTCACCATAATGGCCTACTACAGTCATGACCTAGACCCTCAATGCAGGAGATGTGGGTCCCGAGTTGCCATACTGTTCTTAGTCAAAGTCTGACTAACCCTGAGACAGTTCATTGGGAAATAGCAAATATAACTTGTCAGAATTTCCTGTATATAGTCAAAATGAATGAGTCTTTTAAATTCCATCCTCCCCACTCACTGAATACAAGCTGTTTGGGAAGTGCAGAACCTCAGGTGGAAGTGAGTTAAAAATTTTAGATTTGTTGTCCATGTATGTGTGGCTTTATTTCTGGGTTTTCTATTCAATACCTTTGGTCTGTGTGTCTGTTTTTGTTCCAGTACCATGCTGTTTAGTTATTATGGCTTTGTAGCATAGTTTGAGGTCTGGGAGTGTGATACCTCCATTCTCTTTTTTAGTCAGGTGCGCTTTGGCTGTTTGAGGTTTTTTTTGTGGCTCCATATGAATTTCATCAATATTTGTTCTATTTCTTTGAAGAAAGTCATTAAGATTTTTATTGGGATTGCATTGGATGGAGATTGAAGGGATTATGCTCAGTGAAATAAGTCAGAAGAAAAGAAAAATGTCGATGGTTTCACTTGTGGGAGGAATATAGGGGAACCAAATAAGGAATCAGGAAAAATAATAACAATAAATAAAATCCAAAAGTAACAGGCAACTATAAGTCAGAGACATTCTGTGGGGGAGGGAGAGGGAGCAAAACAGGGGAAGTGGGGAATTGCTAGTTTTGATTGTTAAATAAATAAAATATCGGGGCCTCCCCAGTGGCGCAGCGGGTGAGTCCTGGGTTGCGAAGCTGCCCGCAGCCTCTGCGGCACTGGTTCTTTCCCCAGCTGCTGGGAGAGGGTCCCACATGGCACGCAGACCTCTCCTGCTGCCCCGTTGCTCCCCTCAGCAGTGTACTTCGTCTGTCTGCCTGTTCTACTCTCCGCTCTGGCTCTGGCAAATTCTCTCACCCTCCCGCGTTTCTGACTGTACCCAGTGCTTGTATAAATAAATAAATAAATAAATCTTTAATAAATAAATAAATGAATAAAATATCATTAACTATTAAAAAAGCAGGGGATGGAAGAGCACAAGGGATTATGGTGATGGTTCACGGGTGAATTGGTGGTAGGAATTTTATGGGGACTACATCTGAGAGGAGAAAGCAAACATTGTACAAAGATGAACAATTATGCAAAATATATATAAATAAATTAAAAAAATTTAGATAGACCTTAAAAGACTGATACCAGAAGGCATTTTTTTTTTTTTTTTGAGCACATGCTTGGCCCCCTCAGTTTTCCTTACAGTAAGATCTGAGCACTGTGTCTTCAGGTCCAAGGACCTAAACATGTTGATTCCAGGTCTGCCATAGTAAATCCAAGTGAAGAGGCAATCTTGTCCAGTAGCAATTACAGTTAGAACAGTTCAGCATGAATGAGGCAGGAGTCTGGGCTTTCACTGTCCTGCTTGTTAACCTTGCCAGTCTTTTACCCAGTCACTGCAGTCAGGATAACTGGATTCTCCTGTTATTTCCAGGTAATGACCACCACGGTGGTCAGAGAGGAGTGGCGTCCCACTCAGCATCTGGAATCAATTAATTATAGAAAATGTACCATTAGTTACCGGACTGAAGGAGGAGGAATACCAGGCAGCCAAACAAAACCTGATACCCAGAATAAATTAAGATGTAACTATAAAACATCTACATTAAACAGCTAGCATTAAAGTCAAAGGCTTTAAAAAGTCCTGGGATCAACATGTTTAGGTCCTTTTGTTCAGACCTCTAAGTCAGGAAAAAAGAGAAGCACAGATTCCTTTTAGCCAGTGTAGGGGTAGCAGCAGTACTGAAAATGATTTACAAACCGCATAATTCTATTGAAGGGATGTACTCTTACTATTTGCTGATGAAAAATAAAACATATAGCTACAGCAATGTAGTCTGTTGGTTAGCAGGACATTCCCCAAATTTTATTTTGATGTTTATTTTTCTTACATAGAGTCCATTTAGGAAAATCGAAGACTTTCTGAGTATTTACATCAGAAATAATACATGCAAAGAATATGAAATCTGTTAAATCTAATAAACACGAATCTATTAAGCCTGTTAAATCTATCAAAGACAAACAGGGCATGGTCTGGCAACTCAGATTAGTAGCAGCAGCAGCAGCTACAGTCAACATGAGGCTGGGCAGTAGAGGGAGGCAGTTTAGTTAAAGAAACCAACTGAGTAGAGTTACTCAGTTCATTGCCCGCAGACCAGACTGATGGCAACTGGAGCTACACAGGAGATGTAATTACTACCAGAGACATTCCCCAACTTTAAGCGGGAAGGAAGTAGAGAAATAGCCTGGCTTTTCCCTCTGCTAGCTTTCTGGCCTCACCAGCCCCTCTTAGTAGTGGAGCTGAGTAACAGCCCAGTTTGTAACCAGTCAGCTAATACAGTGCATCCCCCATCCATATATAGTAGTGGTTGGAAAGGATAAAGAATGCACCAGACATCAAGGTCAAGAAATGATACCTGTAGTCACAATGAAGGCACTATCAATCTTAGGCTAACTGCCTTAAATTAGAGGTGAAGCAGATAAAGGCTAGTTCAGAGACTGAAATATATATTCTCTCCTTTCGTAAGTCTCATTCGTCAAAGTCCCCCAAAAGAGAAAATTGTTCCTGATAGATATTTCTCCAAACCTCTTATTGGTGACACAATAGCCTCTTTTCACTTTCCATGGGACTTATAACCTGGAAAACCATTAGTAATCTTTACCTCATAAAGATTGGGGGAAGCCAGCACTGAAACAGTTTGGAGCCACAGGATAATAGTAAAAGTAAAATTTACTTTTTAAATTCTGTGACTTAATGAAGAACAACTGCCATTAATTGGGAAATAAGTGTTACAACTTATGCTTAATTATTCCTTAGAAATTGCATATTTCAATCTTTGAAATTGTAGCACATAAAAGACCACATAGAGATAAAGTTCATTAAAGCTTTTGCCCAATGAAATATTGGACACTAGTGGCCATTTACGATCTACTGGGTCTCTGTATACATCAATAGTTAGGGAGATTCTTTAGCATGGGACATAAGAAGAAATTAAAGTGACTGATTTGCTGAGGTGGCTTAAACTCATGTTCTATAATGAAAATAATGGATTGTTTTCACTAGATATCTACATATAATGTTTGGTTTTGGTCTGATAAATCCCATTTTGTTATTAAAATATTCTTTTTATACATTTGTGAATTGGGTTTGCTAATATTTTATTGAGGATTTTTATGCCTATGTTAATGAAATATATTGGTGTACAGTTGTTTGTCCTACAAATTTGTAAGTGTCTATATGGATGTTTTTATTTATTTATTTATTTATTTACTTATTTTTTGAAGTTACCGAATAATAATATAATTTTTTTATAATAAATTTTATTTTTATATTCCCCATACAATTGCAACCCCCCCATTCTGACCCCAATCCCTCCCCTCCTGCCCCCCACCCCCCAAAAAGTGTCTCTGGTTCATAGTTTTTTGTTGATTTTGATTTTCACTTTCTTATAGTTATTCATTTTCCTGGTCCCTTATTTAAGTTTTCTAGATTCCTGCTATGAGTGAGACCATCCGCTATTTTTCTTTTTCTTTTTGGCTTATTTCGCTGAGCATGATCCCTTCCAGCGCCATCCATGTTGCTGCAAATTGCATGTGTTTATCTTTATTGAATGCTGAGTAATATTCCATGGTGTATATGTACCACATCTTCTTGATCCAGTCATCTATTTTTGGGCATTTGGGCTGTTTCCAAAGCTTAGCTATTGTAAATAGTGCTGCTATAAACATAGGGGTGCAGGTGCTCTTTGGAATTGATGTTTCTGTGTCCTTTGGGTAAATACCTAGGAGTGGAATTGCTGAATCATATGGAAGCTCTATGTTTAGTAGGTCAAGAAATCTCCACACAGCTCTCCATAGTGGTTGGACCAGTTTGCACTCCCACCAACAGTGCAGGAGAGTAACTTTTTCTCCACAACCTTGCCAACATTTGTTGTTGCTAGTTTTTTTAATATGTGCCATTCTCACTGGTGTAAGATGGTATCTCATGGTAGTTTTGATTTGCGTTTCCCTGATTACAAGTGATGTTGAACATTTTTTCATATGCCTGTTGGCCATTTGCATTTCCTCTTCAGAGAGGTTTCTTTTCAGCTTTTCTGCCCATTTTTTGACTGGGTTATTTTCTTTGTTGTTGTTGAGTCTCATCAGCTCTTTGCAGATTTTTGTGATCAGTCCTTTATCATTAGTGTTGGGTGCAAAAATGTTCTCCCAGTTGGTGGGGTTTCTCTTTGTTTTTGTTATTGTCTCTTTTGCTGTGCAGAAGCTCTTTAATTTGATGTAGTCCCAGCTGTTTATCTTTGCCTTCACTATCACTGCTTTGGGTGATGTATCTGTAAAGATGTCTTTGATGTGCAAATCCCATAGTGTTTTGCCTATATTTCCTTCTATATATTTTATGGTTTCAGGTCTTATGTCTAGTTCTTTAATCCATTTTGAGTTGATTTTTGTGTATGGTGTGAGGTAGTGGTCAAGCTTCATTCTTTTGCATGTAGCAACCCAATTTTCCCAGCACCATTTATTGAACAAACTTTCTTTGCTCCAATGCATAGTCTTTGCTCCTTTGTCAAAGATTAGTTGACCATAAATCTGTGGGTTTATTTCTGGATTTTCTATTTGATTCCATTGGTCTGTATGTCTGTTCTTGTTCCAATACCATGCAGTTTTGATGATTATGGCTTTGTAGTATAGTTTGAAGTCTGGGAGTGTGATGCCTCCATTCCCTTCTTTCTTTTTTAGGAGAGCTTTGGCAATTTGGGTTTTTTTGTGATTCCATATGAATTTCATCAATAATTGTTCTATTTCTTTGAAGAATGACATTGAAATTTTGATTGGAATAGCATTGAATCTGTATATTGCTTTTGGTAGGATGGCCATTTTAATAATGTTTATTCTTCCAATCCATGAGCAGGGGATGTCTTTCCATTTCTTTGTGTCTTCTTCTATTTCTTTTAACAGTGTTTTATAGTTTTCTTTGTATAGGTCCTTTACCTCTTTTGTTAGATTTATTCCCAAATATTTGATTTTTTTTGTTTCGATAATAAAAGGGATGGTTTTTTTGATTTCTTCTTCTTCAGATTTATTGTTTGTGTATAGGAAGGCTACTAACTTTTGTGTGTTGATTTTGTATCCTGCCGCTTTACTGAACTGATTGATGAGTTGAATTAGTTTTTCTGTGGAGTTTTTGGGGTTCTCTATGTATATTATCATATCATCGGCAAATAGTGATAGTTTGACTTCTTCTTTTCCTATTTGGATTCCTTGTATGTCTTTCTCTTGTCTTATTGCTCTGGCGAGGACTTCCAGTATTATTTTGAAAAACAGTGGTGAGAGTGGGCATCCTTGTCTTGTTCCAGATCTTAATGGAATTGCTTTCAGCTTTTCACCATTGAGAATGATACTGGCTGTTGGCTTGTCATAGATGGCCTTTATGATGTTGAGGTATGTTCCTTGTATCCCAAGAATTTCAAGGGCTTTTATCATGAATGGGTGTTGCACTTTGTCGAAAGCTTTCTCAGCATCTATTGATATTATCATATGGTTTTTATATTTCTTTTTGTTGATGTGTTGGATAACGTTGATTGATTTTCGGATGTTAAACCATCCTTGTGTCCCTGGAATGAATCCTACTTGGTCGTGGTGAATTATCTTATGGATACATTGTTGGATTCTGATAGCTAAAATTTTGTTGGGGATTTTTGCATCAGTGTTCATTAGGGAGATTGGCCTGTAGTTTTCCTTTTTTGTGTTGTTCTTATTCGGTTTTGGTATTAGTGTGATGTTGGCTTCATAGAACGTGTTTGGTATTGTCTCTTCCTTCTCAATTTTTTGGAAGAGTTTGTGAAGGATAGGCACTAATTCATCTCTGAATGTTTGGTAGAATTCGTTTGTAAATCCATCAGGTCCTGGGCTTTTGTTTTTGGGGAGGTTTTTGATTACCATTTCAATTTCGCTGCTTGTAATTGGTCTGTTTAGGTGTTCTATTTCTTCTTTATCTAGCTTTGGGTGATGGTAGAGTTGTAGGAATTTGTCCATCTCCTCTAGATTGTTGAACTTGTTTACATACAACTCTTCATAGTAGTTACTGATTATTCTTTTTATTTCTGCTGTGTCCGTTGTGATTTCTCCTCTTTCATTTGTGATCCTGTTTATTTGTGCTTTCTCCCTTTTTTCCTTTGTGAGCCTGGCTAGGGGTTTGTCTATTTTATTGATTTTTTCGAAGAACCAGCTCTTGGTTTCATTAATCTTTTGGATTGTTTTTTTAGTTTCAATTTCATTTATTTCTGCTTTGGTTTTTAATATTTCTTTTCTTCTACTGGTTTTGGGGTTTTTTTGTTGTTCTTTTTCTAGATCTTTGAGCTTCGAGATTAGGTTGTTTCTTTGAGTTCTTTCTTGTTTCTTGATGTGAGCTTCTATTGCTATATATTTTCCTCTTATTACTGCTTTTGCTGCGTCCCATACATTTAGGATATTGGTGTCCTCCTTGTCATTCAATTCAAAGAATTTTTTAATTTCCTCTTTGATCTCCTCATTAGTCCAGTGGTCTTCCAGTAGTGTGGTTTTTAGTCTCCATGAGGTAGGAAAGTTCCATGCCTTCTTTTTATGGTTTATTTCTAGCTTGATGCCTTCATGGTCAGAAAAGATGGTTGGCATGATTTCAATCTTGGTGTATCTGTTGATGTTTGTCTTGTGCCCCAGTATGTGATTGATCCTGGAGAATGATCCATGTGCGCTTGAGAAAAATGTGTACTCCGTTTTTTGGGGGTTTAGTGTTCTATAGATGTCTGTTAAGCCCAATTGCTCTAGGTCCTTATTTAGAGCTTTAGTTTCTTTACTTATTTTTTGTCTTGTTGATCTATCCATTGTTGATAGTGGTGTGTTGAAGTCTCCTACTACATATGTGTTTTCTCTGATGTCTGTTTTCAGAGATGACAACAGTTGTCTGATATATTTTGGTGCTCCTTCGTTTGGTGAGTATATGTTAATTAGTGTTATTTCTTCTTGAAGTATTGTCCCTTTGATCATAATGTAGTGACCGTTGGGATCCATTTTTATTTTTTTGAGTTTGAAATCTGTTTTATCTGATATAAGTATAGCTGTTCCTGCTTTCTTTTTTGGTCCATTTGCTTGTAGGATTGTTTTCCATCCTTTAACTTTGAGTCTATTTTTATCTTTTGTAGCTAAATGTGTTTCCTGGAGACAGCAAAAGTTTGGGTTTTGTTTCTTAATCCAGGCTGCAACTGTGTCTTTTTATTGAAGAGTTTAGTCCATTTACATTTAGGGTTAATATTGATATGTTAGCATCTGTATTTGCCATTGTGTTTGTCTTTCCTTTGATTTTATTTATTCTTTTAATATCTTTTTTTTTTTCCTTGCCTTCTTTCGTTGTTATTCGTCCCTCTGAGGTTCTGGCTTTAGGATTCCTTGTAGTAATTTTTGGAGTGGGGGTTTATTGGTAATGAAGTTCCATAGTTTCTGTTTGTCTGGGAAGGTCCTTATTCTTTCTTCATAGAGGAAGGAAAGCTTTGCGGGATAGAGTATTCTTGGTTGGCATCTGTTTTCTTGGAGTCTGTTGACTATGTCCTTCCACACTCTCCTTGCCCGTAGTGTTTCTTCAGAGAAGTCTATTGTCAGCCTGATTGGTTTTCCTTTGAATGTTATTTGTTTCTTCCCTCTTGTCAGCTTCATTATTTTTTCCTTGTCCTGGATTCTTGGGAGCTTCACTTTTATGTGTCTTACTGTATTTTTTTTTTCGTCATGGAAGTTTGGTGTTCTTCTTGCTTCTTGTATATCAATTTTCAGCTCCTTCTTCACATTTGGGAAGTTCTCTTCAATTATCTCTTTGAATATTTTCTCTGTTCCTACATCTCTCTCCTCTCCTTCTGGTATTCCTGTAACTCTTATATTTCCTTTCCTCATGGTGTCCGATAGTTCCCGAAGTCTTTCTTCGTTCTTTTTCCTTCGTACTTCTCTTTCCTTTTCTGTTTTGGTTCTTTTTATTTCTGTGTCTTCAAGAGAACTTATTCGTTCTTCCATTTTATCTATTCTGCTTTCATTGCTTTTCCCAGAATTCTTTAGTTCTTCCATTAATTCTTTGATCTCCTGCATGTCTTTTACTTCCCTCTTTAGGGACTCAGTTTCATTCTTCTGTTCGTTGATTATTTTTCCCTTATCATTGTTTTCCCTTATGAGTTCTGTCATTTTTTTAATCATGGCAATTTTAAATTCTCTTTCTGGAAGGCTCAGAAGTTCTTCCAAGTTACTGTCGTTACAATCTGGGGGCTGGTTTTCTTTTTGCGGTGTGCTTCTTCCCTGAGGAGTGGCTATGTTGCGTGTGGTTCTTCTACTCCCTACTGTCTGTTTTCTAATTTGTCGTATGCGTTGGGATACTGTGTTGCTGGGACTGGCCGGCATCTTGGGTGAGCTTCTCTGCTCCCCTCTGGCTCCTCCGGGAGCCATCTGTCAGTTTCAAGCAGTCTTTACTGAAGAAAGGTCCCTGTTCTAAAATGCTGATGTGGGGACACACTCCCCTGTGCGCCTGGTCTGCCCCGGCGGTGGGTTCCCGCTCCCCCTCTGGGCTTGGACTGCAGGCCAGAGGTGTTCTGGTGTGGGCGAACTTCCCCGGCTCACCTCTGGCTCCTGAGGGAGCCTTCTGCAGGCAGTCTTTACTGAAGAAATGTCCTTGTTCTAAAATGGCGATGCGGGACACACTCCCTGCATGTCCAGTCTCAGGCACACTCTTCTGCGCGCCTGGTCTGCCCCGTCTTTGGGTACTCGCTCCCCCTGTGGGCTCAGACTACTGGTCGGCAGGGGCCTGGCGTGGGCTAACTTCCCAGCTGGCCACTGGCTCCTCCAGGAGCCTCTGCTGGTTTCAAGTCGCTAGGTGGCGCCAGAGATCTCTCCTAGAGCCCTTGGGGAGCTGTTTTTTTTTTTTTTTTTCACCCCGTGGGACAGGGAACAGAGCGGGAATGGTAGGGTAATCCTCAACAGCTTTGGGGTGCTGTGTCTGCCTTGTGCCCCACTGTCGTGGAGAACCCACGCCCCAAATTTTGTGCTCCGGAACTCAGTTCCAAAGCCCTGAGGTCCAGGACACGGGCTGTAGCCCAGTTCAGTGTCCACAGAATGGCGTCTTTTGCTCCCCGCTCCCGTGCCTGGGTGCGTGGTTCCTGGATACTCAGTGAGGGACTTTCACCACAGTGAGGGTCTTCGCGCGTGTCTCCCTGCAAGCCTAGGTAGCAGGCGCGGGGACCTGGGCAGCCGCGATCCCAATCCGCGTTTGCTTTTCAACCGCGCTGCTTTTCCTTGCTATCCTGATCCCGATCCGCATTTGCTTTTCCAGCCTGCCACTTTTACGCGCGATCCCGATCCCAATCCCAATTCGCGTTTGCTTTTCCAGCACACCGCTTTTCCGCGCAAGCTTACTGGGCGGCCTGGGGCTGTGTGCTGGTCCTGGCCTCCTCCTGGGGGGCGGGGTCTCTGTTTAATGGGGCCCAGAGCTCACCTCCGTGGCGAATCCTGCATGGTTCTCTGCAGCTCCCGTTCACGGGGTGTGGTGGCTGCAATAGTTCCTTTCCACTCACAGTCCCGCTTGCTGCGTAGTTTGTTCTTGTTGGTCGTTTTAGTGTGTTTTTTTCCTCCTCTCTGCCGATCGGAGAGTGCCGCCTCTGTGGGCGGGGGAGGGGAGCAGGGTTCTGCGCTTTCCTCCCTTCCAGTCCTCTTTTATGGCAACTTTCTTCTTTGGGTAGTTTGCTGGAGTCGTCTGTTTATCTTCCGTGTCCTAGTTCTCACTGGGACCTGCCGCTTTTCCTCCCTATTAACTTTTTTTAATGGGAGATCTTACTCGCAGTGTCTCCTCTCCGCCATGTTGCTCCGCCCTCCCCTATATGGGTGTTTTTAAAAGGACTGTCATACTCTGCTTAGCTCTTCCTTTCTATGCCATTTTGAGAAAGTTATTACTGGGCAGAGAGCTGAGGCACAAATGAGACTCAGCTTGTGCTTTTACCTTCTTTTAGAAATTGCAGCGTTTTATTGAATTTTGCAAAATATTTGAAACATTTATCTTACTTATTTGTCTCACTTTTGTAGTTGTTTAAGGTAGGAAGGCTAGACTGGAATATTTTGCTCACTGATGGCAGGCAGTGGATTACCTTATAGAATATTCTGATATATGATAGGCTATTCTTTTTAAAAATATGTGGGCCCTTGTTACATACTTTCTAAGTCAGTTTATTACTTGCATTGTATTTATTTATTCAATTAATGCATGTCAATTGCAGGCTGATTGCCACCACAATATCATGTATTGAATATGTGGTGAAGAGTTCAAAGAGTTGTGATATTTTGACTGTATGTGATATAAATACACTTAAACTTGTAACATTAAAATAAATGATATTTTAGCTGAGATATGGAAACAACCCAAATGCCCAAAAATAGATGACTGGATCAAGAAGATGTGGTACATATACACAATGGAATTTTACTCAGCAATCAAGACAGATAAACACATGCAGTTTGCAGCAATATGGATGGAGCTAGAAGGGATCATGCTCAGCGTAATAAGTCAGAAAGAAAAAGAAAAATACCGGGTGGTCTCACTCATAGCAGGAATTTAGAAAACCTAAATAAGAGACCAGGAAAAAGACTAATCAATGCAAAGTAATAATCAAAATCAACAAACAACTATAAACCAGAGACACACTGGGGGGAGGGGAATTAGGGAGGGGGGTGGGGAGCGGAAGAACTAGAGTCAAAATAAGGGGTGGGGGGGTGCAATTGTATGGGGAATGTAACCAAAATGAAAATGCGTACATTGTACAAAGATGAAAAATGATTTAAGAAAATTATAAAATAAAATATTAAAAAAATGTTATTTTACTGCATTTAATTGTACATGTAGGTTAATTGAGGAAAGTAGGTTCACTGTTCTACTTAGTGATAATTTCACATAATCTCTTCTTATAAAAAATTTAAAAAATTCTTTTTCTCTTATGTATAGGACTTGCATTGTTTTTTTAAATTAATTGTGGGCACTTCATGGGTTTTGGTGTTAGTTTTTCCCTTTACACTAGTGGAAAATGCTAGTATAAAATAAAGTCGCTGGTTTTTATAGGGATCAGTAACTCATTTCTCTATGGAATCCCAATAGTTGTTTCTTTGGGACTTTCCTGGTAGAACTTACTGGACCTTTATTTCTATGAAACATGCTTTGCAAAATACTCACTATCATTATGAATTAATAGGTGTCTGTGTTTATCTTGTGTGAGCAGGCTGTGTATGCATTTTCTCTGCAGGGATTGGTATTCAGTGTAGTGTGATCATAGGAGATTTTCCCTCTTGGAAAGATCAGCTACTTCCTATTTAGAATCAGGGTTGAAAATAAACCCTGTGTGGCATGATGTCCTACTCTGTGAAACACCTGTAATCATCCTTCTGACAACAGATTTTTGGGTTTAACTATGTAAAATGCTATGGTGGTAAGGTTAGGCAATTTTCATTTGAAGGTGAGACTATAAGATTAAATCAGATTCCATCATTTATGAGTGTTTGTGTGTATATACATATGTTTAGTTTATATGTCTACCTGCAAACTCAATCTAGCCTTTAATAAAATGTATTTAGAATGGAAAATTTTTGACATAAATACCATGTTCAAATCATCTTTTTCTAAACATTAATAAGAGTTGAAATATTTCCTTTTAATTTAAAAATATATTTTATATAAAACATTCTGTACTTAAGATCATTGATTGTACTCAATACCATCTGGTTTTATTTATTTAAACATGGTTGCTAATAATATTTTTTTCAAAAAACTTTTACTGGTTTACCATTGTTTGATAATGCCATATAAGTTTTAGGAGGGTAGCTTACCATCTCTATATGTGTATATATATATACATATATATATGTATATATATATATACCTCACTTCACTCAATACCAGTCATACTATCAAATTGACAATCTCTAGACCCTCTTCCCACTATTTCTCCTTGGGCTCCAGTAATCACTGTATTTTTAACTTTTTTAAAAGAACTTTTTCTAGATTTATTTTTAATTTTTTAAATTATAATTGTGTTTGTTGAAGTCACATTGATTTATAACATTATATATGTTTCAATGGTTTATTCACATCTTCTGCAGGTGCTTACAACCTGTTAGAGAAATGGAATAGATTTAATTTTTCTTGTTAATCCCTGGAACTAATATCAAAGAACTTGGGGACTAATTAAAGAGAAGAAATTCAAACTCACCCATTCATCTGTTCATTCATTTTTCACTCATTCTAAGTAACAAAATTAGTAAGCTGATGATTGAAATAGAAGCTTTTAAAAAAGAAAATAATAGAGATGGAGGATGTAAAAAGAACAATAAAAAAGTACTCTGGAAAAAGCTAAGGAAGTAGAATAGATTAAATGGAAGATAAAATTAGTGATCTGAAAGATGATACTGAAAAAAGAATCAAGGTGGAAGGTGGTGGAGACAAAGAAGAAAAATATGAAGTAACACTTAAGAACTATCTGACTCCATGAGGAAAGGCAATATGAAAAAAAATGGGTATCCCTGAATTGACAGAGAATAAACAGAGTTTATTTTAAGAAATATTAGAGGAAACTTCTGAAATGTGGAGAAGGAACTAAATATAGAAGTCCATGAAGTTAAGAGAACACGAGGGTACCTAAACAGAGCATAAGTGCTCATCATTACTAATTATCAGGGAAATATAAATCAAAAACACAATGAGAGACACCACTTCATACCTGTAAGAAAGGCCCATATCGAAAAGACAAGAAAAAACAAGTGTTGATGAGGATGTGGAGAGAAAGGAACTTTTTTGTCCTGTTGGTGGGACTGTAGACTGGTCCAGCCCCTGTGGAAAACAGTATGGAGATTTCGCAGAGATTTCTTAGACTAAAAAATGGATCTACCATATGATCCAGCAATTCCACTTCTAGGTATCTACTGAAAGAATACAAAACACTAATTCAAAGGGCAATTTGCATTCCTATGTTCGTTATAGCACTGTTCCATAGCCAAGCTATGGGAAAAACTTGTGTCCAAAAATGGATAAGTGGATCACGAAAAATGTGGTGTATGTACACAATGGAATACTACTCAGCTATTAAAAAGAATAAACTTATGCTTTTTGCAGCATTATGGATGGAGCTGGAGGGGATTATGCTAAGTGAAATAAATCAGAAGGAAAAAGACAAATACTGGAGGTGCCATTTGTATGTGGAATACAGAGAAACAAAACAAAGGGTCAGATGAAACCAAACTTATTTAAAAAAAAAACCTAGAAATCTGACTACTTTAGAATTGAGGCTACGAGAGTGATGGAGGGAAGCACAAGAACAACATTGGGAGAGGAAACACAGTGGACTATGGTGAAGGACTGTACATTGGTGGAAGGTATGCTATAGTAACAACACCTGAAGGAAAAGTTCTGATATCTCTAAAATACAAATAACACTATAAACCAATATTACCAGAATAAAATAAAAAAGTAAATTTATATTTTCAGATAAAAATGAAAACATTAAAAAGGAGTACTCACAATGGAAGCATGAATTTAGGAAAGGTAGGGTAATACAGTGAATAGCTCTGGTGGCATTCTGTTTTTTTTTTTTTGTGGGACCCTCACCCGTGGCCGGGGAATGAACCGGCACTGCAGAGGCTGCAGGCAGCCTCCAGCCCAGCGCTTAACCGCTGTGCCACCAGGGGAGGCCCGTAGCATTCTGTTTTTATTTGTCTTTCTTTCTCCTTGTTTCTTTGCACTACATGATCCTAGGTAAAAAGTTTAGGGAACTAAGTCAAAATATGTGCAAGAAACTTTAAGCCAGATTGTCTCTGCCATAGGAGATATGTATCCTATATAATGGACTTGTTATGCCCTAGAGAATCCAGTTGACTTCACAAAAGGGCAGAAATAACAATTGTCACTTTTCTATTTCTCTCTCAATTCTTTCCTTTTTTGAATAAATGGAGCTATTTGTTTATGCTCACCTGCTAGAATGTAACAACTAAGAATTTGCTGGAAAATCAGCAGTTTTACACTGGCAAAGAGAATTCTGTCTGTGAGTGACCCGGCTGACAAACTTCTATTGTCCTAACTGTAGCACAGCTTGCATTTGTCACAGGTGAATGGGCTCAATTAGCAAGAGACAGGCAGTGTTTCAATCATTTAAAAAAAAAAAATTGTTATCTTTATGAGTCCTAAAAAAGAGGTGACATGGTAGCATATATTTTCTTTCTTTGTGTTTTACAAAGAAAGCAACTAAAGAAAGAAAACAGCAAAATAATTAACATTAGCAAAGTGATTTGAAAACAGAACTTTAGAGAAGGAGTCTCAAAAAGACATTAATAGAGAGTAAGGTTTTCCATGCATATTAATGAATTCCTGTACTCCTCAAGCTTACATTCCCCTCTGTTCTGCTTATTAAAATCTCAGAGGAAATATGAACTATTTGCTGTGACTTATAGAATGAAGCAGATAACCCTAATTTTGCCTGCACTTTGGCAATTTGAAAGGAGACATTACTACTTCTAGCTTATAGCATTGTATTTAGTACAGTGAAAATGAAACTTTTTAGATAGAATCTAGGTGGGTTGAAATTGAATTTCAGCTTAGAGTTAGGTGAGTTATATGGACTTTGACTTTAGTGATGACTGTAAATTACCAAAGTGTTTTGAACCAAATTAAATAGAACTGTGGAAACAGCATGACAGACTACTCAATATTAGAAGAAGGGTAAATTGGCATTTAAAATGAAGATCTGACTGTTTAGTCTCTCAGGAGGTTGAGTATTAAACTTAGAATTACATGATGAACATCAAGAAAAGATTAGATTTTCTTGATGTTAGAATAGTAGAGACAGACTAAAAGAGGAAAGAATCTGAAAACAAAAACCAAAATACATTTCAAAGTAGTATCCAGAATCTCCTTGCTTTTCTGCAGCCTCTAATTCAATTATTCATCTGTTTAGCCATTTATTAACTCATTTAATTAACACACCTTTACTTAACCCTCCTCAAGAGTCAGGGAACAGTAGGTGTTAGAGATGCAATAATAAATTACAGAAACCAATTCAAGGAAATGTCAATGCAGATATTTAAATAAAGAATTGCTGTTGATTTTAAGATAGGATGAACACTACAGGAAGTAAACATACATTAGTAGACAAAAGAACAGGGTGAATAATTTGCCTAGGTCTAAATGATCAGTAGTGTTGAATAAGGGACAACTTTTTTCTACCTCCAGAGGAGCAGTCCCACTAAGGGGAGGACAACCAAGAGGTTGACAGTGCTTGCTGCCAGGAAGGGAAGTCTCCCACATCAACCCACTACTTAGCTTGCCAGTGTTGGGGTAAGAGAGACATGACTTACACAGGCACTGAATGGAAAAACACTTGACTGTCATAGAGAAGAAACAAACCAGAACAGTTTCATTAATGTGAGATGCATGACCTAGGGCAGTGATGGTGAGATCAGTGGGAGAGAGAAAAAATTTGAGAATGTAAAGCTTAATGAGAACTTAAAATTTAAGATAGAGGGCCTCCCTGGTGGCGCATGAGGTTAAGATGCAACCTATGAAGCTACCCACAGCCACTGCAGCAATAGTTCAATCCCCGGCCAGGGAGATAGCCACATGGCACAGCAGACCTCTCATGACTCGCCTGCTGCTCCCCTCAGCAGTGTATTTCAGTCGATCTGCCTGTTCTGTTCCCCACTCTGTCTCTGGTGAATCCTACTTTTCTTGAGGGATGGGCATAATTTGAAGCATAGGTCTCTTTTACCCCTTTTCCTTTTCTGGGAATACATATAGTACCAGTTCAGCTGGGGCAGCTGGTCTCAACCTCAGAGCAAGCCTAGGGTCCTAGAAGACATATTGTCATTGTTTCATTCCTTCATAGTATTCCTTATTTCATCTTTATAATGCATTTACAATAGGCATCCTTTAAACCACTCACTGATCTCTTATGGAATAGGGAGGAAGGACAGGGATCAAGTCCTGTTTAGGGAGGACAAATTACTCAGAGTCAACTGTCTGGATCCTCCCAAATGAGGATCTGTCAACATTTCCTGTCTTAGAGGAGACCCTGTATGTGCCCCTGATCCAACCTTTACTTTCTTTAACTTTGTTGAGGATAAAGGTAGTAGGAGATGAAAATATATTCATAGTGTTTTTTTTTTCAATCAAGAGGGAAAACTTTTATCTGGGTTTGCTTAAAAGATTCCCCCTTATACCTAGTATGTTATTTTTATCTTGTGCTGGACTAATATAGTAAGAAAAAAAAAATCTAAAATATTTGAGTAAGCTTGTATAATAACAGGAAGATTATTGACAATAGCTGCTCTTCTGATGTGGTTTATTCTTTATTCTAATGGCGTTACCCTTTTGTAATTTTTGGAAATTATGTTTTCCTTTTTATTATTAAAATATGAAAAATAGAAACTTGAATGGACAAAGTAATTACAATGAAACAGCATACCAAAAACACTGAAGATAATGCAATTGAAATGTCTAAGGTCTGCATTTAACTATATTTAAGATAATGAAATTGACTAAATTGCATTATTTTATAATTTAATATATCCAGTGTTCAATGTATATCAAATTATTGTGCAGTAATATGTATTCAATATGTGATAGGTTTTATAATAGTAAATATTCAAAAAATATAAGCATACAATTAACAATTTCTTCATTAGAAGTGTCAGTGACTGTTCTCAAATAAAACATTTTAACAGGCTGGGAAAATCAAATTTCTGTGAAGGAATGTGTAATTATAAAATGCAAAATACATTAGGAATATGTGTAGAGTAATCAAGTTTTGGTTGGTGGACATATCAGGTCATGAACTACTATCTGCTAACATATATATTAAGACATATACTTAATATATACCAACTAGGAGATTTAGTTCAGTTTTGTTATATTTTACTAAGTGCAGAAATCTGTGCTTGTTTTCCCTCATATTCTTTTTTTTTAAAGATTTATTTATTATGCATACAAGAGCTGGGGTATAGGCCAGAGGTGCAGGGGGTGAGAGGACTCACCAGGGACAGAGTGGGGAACAGAACAGACAGACTGAAATACACTGCTGAGGGGAGCAGCAGGCAAGACAGGAGAGGTTTGCTGTGCCATGTGGGTTGCTCGCTGGCCGGGGATCGAACTCATGTTACAGAGGCTGTGGATTGCTTCATAGTGCTGTGCTTAACTCCTTGCGCCACCAGGGAGGCCCTCCCTCATATTCTTTAAGCAATTCTTTTTCTTTCATTTTTTTCCAAATATGATCTATTCTAGGCATTGATTCACAGCTCTACGAGATGCAGGTAAGTTTCCTCATGAATCTAATATTCTAGTGGGAGATGAAATTAGTGGAGAAGTTCACAACCCCTTAGTACCATTTTAGAAACTGTAACTTTGATGAAGTAAAAACAGGGTAAAAGGTAGAACGTAAGAAAGGAGTATACTATTTTAGGTAGTAGGTCAGGAAAACTCTTTCCAAGGAAGTTATATTTGAATAGAGCAAGCCACCTGAAGCACTGCGAGAAAGGAGTTCAAGCTAGTGTGACTAGGATGGAGCAAATAAAGAGAGTGATGAAGGTGAATTCATAGAGAGAAGCAGTAATCAGTTCATGGAGGGACTTGTGGGACATGATACAGATTTAGAATTTATTCTAATTATGATGGAAAGCCATTAGAGAATTTTGAGCAGGATAATGACATAATTCTATTTACATCTTAAAATTGCCAATCTGGTAGCATAATGGAAACCAGAATGCAAGAGGATAAACATAAATAAAGGAAAATGTATTGTGAAACCAACAAAATTTACAATCAAGAAATGTGAAAGATTTGAATCAGGTTGGAGTTGTAAGTGGTGGAATTTGGTAAGACTGACAGAACATTATTTATTTACTTAACTTTGATTGAAGTAGTATTGCATTATAGTAGTATACATGTTCAGGTGTAGAAGATCATTATAAATCAACATGTCTATTTATCACATTAAGTTCATCACAAAAAGTCCAAATCTATCCCCTTTACCAGACAACTGATTTTTACCCAATTTGATCACCCTTTGTCCCTCTTCCCTTCTGGTAACCACCAATTTAGTCTTATAACATAAAAGTATATTTTTATTATTTTCATCTTATTCATTTTTTCTGTTTCTTTATGTACCATAAATTATCAAAATCATATGGTATTTGTCTTTCCTTGTTGGACTTTTTTTCTAAGCATGGTTCCTTCTAGCTCCATCCATGTTGCTGCTGGTTGCAAAATTTTATATTTCTTATAGTTGAGCAGTATTCCATAATATATAATATAATATAATATAATATAATTTAATATAAATGTGTGTTATATATATATATACACAATTTTGTTTATCCAGTGTTTCTTTATGATCGTTTTATGATCGCTGTGGGTTTAAGGAAATGAGAATAAAAGATGAGCCCTGGATTTTTGCAACTGTATAAATGGCAAAACAATTTGCCAAGATAAAAAAATGGGGGAAAAAGCAGTTAAGGAAGGTCAAGAATTTAAAAATTCTGACTTGGATAGGTTAAGTGTCAAGAGTATTAGATTTCCAAAGGAGTTGTTAGACAACTGGATATGAGTTGGGAGTTAAAAGAAGAGTTTGAGACTAAAGCTATAAATTTGGAAATCATGTATACATAGGATTTTTAAAGCCATTGGGCTGGATGAGATCACGAAGGTAGAAAGTGTGGATAGGAAAATAATAACTGAGCCTTGAGGCACTACAACATTTAAAGTTGGTAATGAAGACCCCAAATTTGTAATTATTATAACAGAAAATGAAGAGATGTACTATCATAGAGTTGAGTTCAGTCAATTGAAAAGTTTGTGGTAAATCCAGACTGCTGTTTTGACTGTCAAACAAAAAAATGGGTTTTATATTTTTAAATAGCTGAAAAATATCAAAGGAAGAATGTTTTGTGACACATAAATTTTATATGAAATGCAAATGTTAGTCTCTTTGCATAAAATTTTGTTGCTATAGAGCCATGCCCATACATTTATTCACATACTGTCTATCGCTCCTCTTGTGCTACAGCAACAGAGTTGAGTAGTTGCAACAGAAACAATATGGTTTATAAGGCCCCAAATATTTGCTGCATGTATTTTTTTTTTTCAAATTGGGTACATGGGTGGAGAATGGAAATATAGGAAGTATATTATATATATATTAAAAATAAATTATTTTTAGGTATTCTATAGTCACACTAGCTTGAACTCCTTTCTCCCAGTGCTTCAGGTGGCTTGCTCTATTCAAATATAACTTCCTTGGAAAGAGTTTTCCTGATCTACTACCTAAAATACCTAATACCTAAATACCTGCTACCTAAAATTAATATATATATTATATATATATTAAAAATAAAGACAGAAAAAAATCAAATATTCTTTCAAAAAATGTTCCTATAAAGATTAGTAAAAAATATCATAGCAACTAGAGGGCACATGGATTCAGGAAAGATATACTAAAGTCAGTAGGTATCTTTCACTTTCAATAATTTTTCCACCAATCCTGCGAGACATACCCATTACATAGAGCAAAAGGTATGCCTTGAAAAATATGTAATTAAAACTTGTGGAAAGCAGAATAATTTTCAGAGTTTCTTTGCCCTAAGTATTGTAGACATTTAAACAGAATAGAAGCTAAAGAATAAAAAATAGAAATAAATTCGTGGGTGTAGTTAAGTTACAGATATTTCTTATGCTGTTAAATGCTAACTTTCATATAAAATTTATTGATACCTTAGGGGGAAATTTTCATTGACTAGAAAATGTCTTTTAATTATTGTTACAAGGCTATATTCCTATGTGATAGGCTATAGAACAGCACATACCTGGTACACAAAAAAATATATTTTCTCTATTACCATCATAAACTAAACATGATATTGATATATCTGATTCAATTAAATGAAGGACAATTATCAAGCAAAGAAACAACAGCCACCTTTTTTGTTTAGTATACAGCTTACTTCCCAATAGTAAAAATTGTTTTAATTTATCAATCACAGGCAAAGTGGGGGAGTATGAATGTAGGTATATGATCTCTTACTCCTAAGGATCAATGAATGAAAGAAAAGAAACAGACTAATTTAGATACCAAGTACATTCTGTGACCTAACAGGTATAAAAATTCTGGCCCAAAACTGCAAAGCCTTTAATAATAACTGCCATAGATGACTTTTATATAACAAATATCCAGGATCCCTGGAATTTCAATAAGAATCTAATAAGAAGTAAAGTCATGAACTTGGACCTCTATGATGTATAGAGATATCTCGACTTTAAGTACAGCCTTTGGGGAAGAGCATTATAGGATTGAAGCTGTCAAAAGAGATCAAGCACTGCATAATGAATAAAAAAAGCTCTATGAAAGCTGACACAGATTAAATATCTAGGAACTGTACAGTATCCACAATAACATGAGCCAAAAATAGTTAGCAGAAAGAAATAAGGAAGTTAGCTGTAGAATAAAACTGGCTTTTAGCTACTAGAGCTTTCTCATGATCACCAAATATTTATTTAGTAGCTACTTGAATAAGGGTTACAAATAATGAAATTGCACAGATTCTTCTCTTCATAATGTGATTTTTCTGGTAGACTTAGCCACTGAAATATTTCAACATAAAGAGTCAAGGTCCTTACCAAATGCCAAAAGAAGACAATCCTTTATCTTGCTGTAAGTGTAAACCTTGAATATAACTCTAGTACTTACATCTATTTTCATTGTAGTATTTTTCTCTCTGGAAAGAGTATCACTACCTTCTTTTGAGTAACTTACCTTTCTCCACATAAAAGATTTGAACTGGGACTGCTAATAAGTGAACTCTGCTCTTTCTCATCACCCTCCAAATCATAGGGGTGTGAATATGACCCATTTACAGCATTGTGCATACTGTTTCTCTGACCTCAGTGACTGAGTTAGTTAGAATTATTTCTGAACCTCTTAGAGGCTTTTCCTATGATTCTGTATGCAAAAGTTGGGTGAGAGAAATCTTTCCTCCTTTGGATTATAGTCTATGATGATATAAGTTGGAGATACTTCTGGTTATATACCACCCACCTGATCTTATTTTTTTAAAAAGATTTATTTATTTATGCATACAAGAGCTGGAGTACAGGCCAGAGGCATGAGGGGTGAGATGATTCACCAGAGACAGAGTTGGGAGCAGAACAGGTGGATCTACTGAGATACACTGCTGAGGGAAGCAGTGGGTGAGACAGAAGAGGTCTGCTATGCCATGTGGGTTAGCTCCTTGGTGGGGGATCAAACTCAGGCTGCAGTGGCTGACAATAGCTTGATCGCACTGAAACTTTAACCCCCATGCCACTAGGGAGGCTCCATGACTGGTTTTCTTGATACGACACCTACTGCTGCCATCAGTGGTGGGTGCTGGAGCTGCTGTTTTCAGACTCTCAGCAGCCAGTCACATACATCACTTTTTGACTCTACCTCAGTGACATATTGGTAGGTTGAAATTCACCCTGAAAGGAATGTTTAGATGACAGAAATAAGAATCAGGGCATACATACACACATTCCTGTCTCCAGGTAGCTAATTGCTAAACATTTACTGGCACACCACTCTAACATCCATTATCCACTTCAAAAGTAATATTTCAAAAGCATAAATTATATCATCTTGTCTTCCTAATTTAAAGTCTACAGTGAAATTCTCTAAAATCCAAATTACCCACAGATCCTGTCGACTCCAATATTTTCTGCTCTCAATCTGTCACATTTACTACCATCTCACTTTCTACAATGCAACCTTCCTTGTCTGCTGAGCTTCCCACATACCAATTTCATGATCTTTGCAGGCCAGGCATGCTTTTCTGCTAAATCTTTGCATGATTGAGTCAATCTTCTCAATCACATCTCAGGATAAATGAAAGATCGTCAGAGAGGTCTTTCATGACCACCATTTCTTACATTGTTTATGTCACATTATATTGCTTTCTTCATAACACTTATTATATGACATGTTGTTTTTTTTTCTATCTTGTGTATTATAATGTATGCTTTGTGAAAGTAAGGGTCACGCCTTTTAGTTCTTTTGATAGTATTATCAGCACCAGAAAAAAATGCCTGGTTTAAAATAGCAATTCAATACATTTATTACATTAATTAATAATTGGATAAATGTATGTAGCTCACATCCATACAGCAGAGTGTCTCACATAACTATTTAAATAAACAAATGAAGGGTGAGTCATTAAGAATTTAAGAATGATTTGAAGTCTTATTTGAATCTCATCCCATTCTCTACTTATATATCTATTAAAATCACGAGGAGGAGAAACCAGGCTCAGCTATAGTAGTGAGAGGTTTGTGGTTTGAAGCTCAGGAAATGCCTGTCAATTTCCTGGAGGAAAATCTAAAGATAGCCCAATACTGTAATCTCATCTTATTGAGTCTGCAAACTCTAAGGCTGGAGAGGCTAAAATATTATTTGCCCCTAAGTTTAGACTGTATTGTTCCCCAAATATTACTTTTTAAGAATTCTGATTTCATTTTGAATTAAAAGATGTGATAGAAAACAAAATCCTTGTCTTGTAAGAGAACTTATTTATTATGTGCTTGTAGTATCTCCACAGTATTCTCTGACATGCTAATTTGATAGCTTCTAGTGAGTCTGATAAAAGCTAAATATGAGGGCTTTCCTGGTGGTGCAAGGGGTTAAGACGCAACCTGTGAAACTGTCCGCAACCTCTGCAGCACAAGTTCAATCCCCCAGCTGGCCAGGGAGCAACCCACATGGTGCAGCAGACCTCTCTTGGCTTGCCCGCTGCTACCCTCAGCAGTGTACTTCAGTTAATCTGCCTGTTCTGTTCCCCACTCTGTCTCTGGTGAATACTTTTCACACCCTCACACCTCTGGCCTGTACCCAGATCTTGTATGCATAAATAAATAAATCTTAAAAGAAAAAGAATTACACTTAAAAAAAAAAGCTAGATATGAGAGCCATAGCAGGTTCTGGAATATAAGCATGTGACCCTATAAGCCATCCACATAGACAGAGGACACATCAGTATACAGGTATGTAACTCTCGCCCTTTAGCTGAGCCCCATTGCTGATGCCATCTGCCACATCCACATTGAAGAAAATAAAACTTGAGGGTACGCACTCCTTTTGCCCACTGACAAGAATAATGTTGCTTCATTTCCACCAATTTTAATATGGAAAGCTTTTGGCTTTGAGAGTCATGGAGTCTACCACAGAGGTTGTCATAGTTACTAATATCATTTTCTTGGTTTTCAAATCACAAGTAGAAGAGGAAGCGCCTACTTTGGGATAGATCAGAATTCTAGGGCCTCCCTGGTGGCACAAAGGGTTGAGACGCAGCACTGTGAAGCTACCCACAGACACTGCAGCACAAGTTTGATCCCCGGCCAGGGAGGTGACCCACATGGTGCAGCAGGCCTCTCCTGTCTTGTCCACTGCTCCCCTTAGCAGTGTATTTCAATCAGTCTGCCTATTCTGTTCCCCACTCTGTCTCTGGTGAATCCTGTCATCCCCCACATGACCTATACCCCAGTTCTTGTATGCATAAATATATAAATCTTTTTTAAAAAAAGAATTCTAATCTTTCATTTAAAGGCATACAAAAGTACTGAAATTTTTACAGCCTTTTTAGAATTTTTTCACTTACACAGATAACTTTTCCAGTTGGGATACAGACCAGAGTAAGTGAAACATTGTTGTGTATATTTCATTTTTCTTTGTATATCTGGGCACCTATTTCTTTTTATTTTTTCAAATTATAAATTTTATTTTTATATTTCCCATGCAATTGCTACCCCTTATTTTGACCCCAAACCCTCCCCTCCCCACTCCCCACCCTACATAGAGTGTCTCTGGTTCATAGTTGTTTGTTGATTTTGATTTTTACTTTCTTATAGTTATTCCTTTTCCTGGTCCCTTATTTAAGTTTTCTTCTTCTTGAGACCATCCGGTATTTTTCTTTTTCTTTCTGGCTTATTTCACTGAGCATGATCCCTTCCAGCGCCATCCATGTTGCTGCAAATCACATGTGTTTATCTTTTTTGAATTCTGAGTAATATTCCATGGTGTATATGTACCACATCTTCTTGATCCAGTCATCTATTTTTGGGCATTTGGGTTGTTTCCAAAGCTTAGCTATTGTAAATAGTGCTGCTATAAACATAGGGGTGCAGGTGCTCTTTGGAATTGATGTTTCTGTGTCCTTTGGGTAAATACCTAGGAGTGGAATTGCTGGATCATATGGAAGCTCTATGTTTAGTAAGTCCAGAAATCTCCACACAGCTCTCCATAGTGGTTGGACCAGTTTGCACTCCCACCAACAGTGCAAGAGAGTTCCTCTTTCTCCACATTCACCAACATTTGTTGTTGCTAGTTTTCTTAATATGTGCCATTCTCACTGGTGTAAGATGGTATCTCATGGTAGTTTTGATTTGCATTTCCCTGATTACAAGTGATGTTGAACATTTTTTCATATGCCTCTTGGCCACTTGCATTTCCTCTTCAGAGAAGTTTCTTTTTAGCTCTTCTGCCCATTTTTTGACTGGATTATTTTCTTTGTTTTTGTTGAGTCTCATCAGCTCTTTGTAGATTTTTGTGATCAGTCCTTTATCATTAGTGTTGGGTGCAAAAATGTTCTCCCAGTCAGTGGGGTTTCTCTTTGTTTTTGTTATTGTGTCTTTTGCTGTGCAGAAGCTCTTTAATTTGATGTTTACCTTTGCCAGCTATTTATCTTTGCCTTCACTATCACTGCTTTGGGTGATGTGTCTGTAAAGATGTCTTTGATGTGCATATCATGGAGTGTTTCGCCTATATTTCCTTCTATGTATTTGATGGTTTCAGGTCTTATGTCTAGTTCTTTAATCCATTTTGATTTGGTTTTTATGCATGGTGTTAGGTAGTAGTCAAGCTTCATTCTTTTGCATGTAGCGACCCAATATTCCCAGCACCATTTATTGAACAAACTTTCTTTGCTCCAATGCATATTCTTTGCTCCTTTGTCAAAGATTAGTTGACCATAAATCTGTGTGTTTATTTCTGGATTTTCTATTTGATTCCATTGGTCTGTGTGTCTGTTCTTGTTCCAATACCATGCAGTTTGATGATTATAGCTTTGTAGTATAGTTTGAAGTCTGGGAGTGTGATGTCTCCATTCCCTTCTTTTTTTTTCAGGAGAGCTTTGGCTATTCAGGGTTTTTGGTGATTCCATATGAATTTCATCAATAATTGTTCTATTTCTTTGAAGAATGACATTGAAATTTTGATTGGAATAGCATTGAATCTGTATATTGCTTTTGGTAGGATGGCCATTTTAATAATATTTATTCTTCCAATCCATGAGCAGGGGATGTCTTTCCCTTTTTTTGTGTCTTCTTCTATTTCTTTTAACAGTGTTTTATAGTTTTCTTTGTATACGTCCTTTACCTCTTTTGTTAGATTTATTCCTAAGTATTTGATTTTTTTTGTTTTGATAATAAAAGGGATGGTTTTTTTGATTTCTTCTTCTTCAGATTTATTGTTTGTGTATAGGAAGGCTACTGACTTTTGCGTGTTGATTTTGTATCCTGCCATTTTACTGAAGTGATTGATGAGTTGAATTAGTTTTTCTGTGGAGTTTTTTGGGTTCTCTATGTATATTATCATATCATCGACAAATAGTGATAGTTTAACTTCTTTTCCTATTTGGATTCCTTGTATGTCTTTCTCTTGTCTTATTGCTCTGGCTAGGACTTCCAGTATTATATTGAAAAGCAGTGGTGAGAGTGGACATCTTTGCCTTTTTCCAGATCTTAATTGAAATGCTTTCAGCTTTTCACCATTGAGAATGATACTGGCTGTTGGCTTGTCATAGATGGCCTTTATGACATTGAGGTATGTTCCTTGTATCCCAAGAATTTCAAGGGCTTTTATCATGAATGGGTGTTGAACTTTGTTGAAAGCTTTCTCAGCATCTATTGATATTATCATTGGTTTTTATATTTCTTTTTGTTGATGTGTTGGATAATGTTGATTGATTTTCGGATGTTGAACCATCCTTGTGTCCCCGGAATGAATCCCACTTGGTCATGGTGAATTATCTTATGGATACATTGTTGGATTCTGATAGCTAAAATTTTATTGAGGATTTTTGCATCAGTGTTCATTAGGGAGATTGGCCTGGAGTTTTCTTTTTTTGTGTTGTCCTTGTTTGGTTTTGGTATTAGTGTAATGTTGGCTTCATAGAATGTGTTTGGTATTATCCCTTCCTTCTCAAATTTTTGGAAGAGTTTGTGAAGGATAGGCACTAATTCATCTCTGAATGTTTGGTAGAATCATTTGTAAATCCATCAGTCCTGGGCTTTTGTTTTTGGGGAGGTTTTTGATTACCATTTCAATTTCGCTGCTTGTAATTGTTCTGTTTAGTAGTTCTCTTTCTTGTTTATCTAGCTTTGGGTGATTGTAGAGTTGTAGGAATTTGTCCATCTCCTCTAGATTGTTGAACTTGTTTCCATATAACTGTTCATAGTAGTTTCTGATTATTCTTTTGATTTCTGCTGTGTCTGTTGTGATTTCTCCTCTTTCATTTGTGATCCTGTTTATTTGTGCTTTCTCCCTTTTTGCCTTTGAGAGCCTGGCTAAGGGTTTGTCTATTTTATTTATTTTTTCGAAGAACCAACTCTTGGTTTCATTGATCTTTTGGACTGTTTTTTAGTTTCAATTTCATTTATTTCTGCGTTGGTTTTTAATATTTCTTTTCTTCTACTGGTTTTGGGGTTTTTTTGTTGTTCTTTTTCTAGATCTTTGAGCTTTGAGATTAGGTTGTTTCTTTGAGTTCTTTCTTGTTTCTTGATATGAGCCTCTATTGCTACATATTTTCCTCTTATTACTGCTTTTGCTGCATCCCATACATTTAGGAAATTGGTGTCCTCCTTGTCATTCAATTCAAAGAATTTTTTAATTTCTTCTTTGATCTCCTCTTTAGTCCAGTGGTCTTCCAGAAGTGTGTTTTTCAATCCCCATGAGGTCGGAGATTTCCTTGCCTTCTCTTTATGGTGTATTTCTAGTTTGATGCCTTCATGGTCAGAAAAGATGGTTGCTATGATTTCAATCTTGGTTTATCTGTTGATGTTTGTCTGGGTCCCAGTTTGTGATTGATCCTGGAGAATGATCTGTGTGCACTTGAGAAAAATGTGTACTCAGATTTTTTGGGGTTTAGTGTTCTATAGATGTCTGTTAAGCCCAAGCACTCTAGATCCTTATTTAGAGCTTTAGTGTCTTTACTTATTTTTTGTCTCATTGATCTATCCATTGCTGATATTGGTGTGTTGAAGTCGCCCGTATGTATGTGTTTTCTCTGATGTCTGTTTTCAGAGAGGACAACAGTTGTCTGATATATTTTGGTGCTCCTTCGTTTGGTGAATATATGTTAATGAGTGTTATTTCTTCTTGAAGTATTGTCCCCTTGATCATAATGTAGTGACCGTTGGGGTCTCTTTTTATCTTTTTGAGTTTGAAATCTTTTTTATCTGATATAAGTATAGCTGTTCCTGCTTTCTTTTTTGGTCCATTTGCTTGTAGGATTGTTTTCCATCCTTTACCTTTGAGTCTATTTTTATCTTTTGTAGCTAAATGTGTTTCCTGGAGACAGCAAAAGGTTGGATTCTGTTTCTTAACCCAACCTGTGACTCTGTGTCTTTTTATTGAAGAGTTTAGTCTATTTACATTTAGAGTTAATATTGATGTATTAGCATCTCTATTTGCCATTGTGTTTGTCTTTCCTTTGATTTTATTTATTTATTCTTTTAATAACTTTTTTTTTGGCCTTCTTTGGTTGTTATTCTTCCCTCTGAGGTTCTGGCTTTAGGACTTCTTGTAGTATTTTTTGGAGTGGGGATTTAGTCATAATGAAATTCCAGAGTTTCTGTTTGTCTGGGAAGGTCCTTATTCTTTCTTCATAGAGGAAGGAAAGCTTTGCATCATAGAGTATCCTTGGTTGGCATCTGTTTTCTTGGAGTCTGTTGACTATGTCCCTCTACTCTCTCCTTGCCCGTAGTGTTTCTTCTGAGAAGTCTGATGTCAGTCTGATTGGTTTTCCTTTGAGTGTTACCTGTTTCTTCCCTCTTGTCAGCTTCATTATTTTTTCCTTGTCTTGGATTCTTGGTAGCTTTAGTATTATGTGTCTTGCTGTATTTTTTCTTTCGTCATGGAAGTTTGATGTTCTTCTTCCTTCTTGTAAATCAATTTTCAGCTCCTTTTTTACGTTTGGGAAGTTCTCTTCTATTATCTCCTTGAATATTTTCTCTGTTCCTACATCTCTCTCCTCTCCTTCTGGGATTCCTATAACTCTTATATTTCCTTTCCTCATGGAGTCAGATAGTTCCCTAAGTCTTTCTTTGGTCTTTGTCCTTCGTACTTCTCTTTCCTTTTCTGATTTGGTTCTTTTTATTTCTGTGTCTTCGAGAGTGCTTATTTGTTCTTCCATTTCTATTCTGTTATCACTGCTTTTCCCAGCATTCTCCAGCAGTTCTGTTAATTCTTTGATCTCCTGCATTTCTTTTACTTCCCTCTTTAGGGACTCAATGTCATTCTTCTGATCGTTGATTATTTTTCCCTTATCACTGTTTTCCTTTATGACTTCTGTCAGTTTTTTAATCATGGCAATTTTAAATTCTCTTTCTCGAAGGCTCAGAAGTTCTTCCAAGTTACTGTCGTTGCAATCTGGGGGGTGGTTTTCTTTTTGTGGTGTGCTTTTTTCCCAAGGAGTTGCTGGGTTGCATGTGGTTTTTCTACTCCCTACTGTCTGTTTTCTAATTTGTCATATGCATTGGGACACTGTTGCTCGTACTGGTGGCATCTTGGGCGAACTTCCCAGCTCACCTTTGGCTCTTCCAGGAGCCATCTGCCGGTTTCAAGCAGGCTTTACTGAAGAAAGGTCCCTGTTCTAAAAAGGCAGTGTGGGTTCGCACTCCTCTGCGTGCCCAGTCTGCCCTGGTCTTGGGTGCCCACTCCCCTTCTGGGCTTGGACTTTTGGCCAGAAGGGGCCTGGTGTGGGTGAACTTCCCAGCTCACCTCTGGCTCCTCCGGGAGCCTTCTGCTGGTTTCAAGCAGTCTTTACTAAAGAAATGTCCCTGTTCTAAAATGGCGATGCGGGATGCACTCCCTGTGTGCCCGTTCTGCCCTGGCTGTGGGTTCCTGCTCCCACTCTGGGCTCGAACTGCAGGCCAGAGGGGGCCTGGCGTGGGCGACCTTCCCAGCTCACCTCTGGTTCCTGCGGGAGACTTCTGCCGGTTTCAGTCAGTTTTTACTGAAGAAACGTCCCTGTTCTAAAATGGCAATGCGGGACGTACTCCCTGCACGCCCGTTCTGGGCACCTATTTCTTCCTGGTTCTATACCTTTGAAATGAAAGTCATGACAAGAGATTTAAACTTCTTGGTCTTTAAAAGTTGTTGTTCAGTACTAAGTGCTCAATACCTCATTCCTTTAGAAATTGCTCATCACAAAATCTAGAATATCAGTTTCAAGACTTTGAAGTTCAATTATTCATGATATCCTTTTCCTGTATCTCTGTGATTAAAGATAACTGTAATAGTATTGTTTAGATAGCATTTACTACAGTGACAGTCATTTGTTCTAAGTGATTTTTTGCATGGTTTTATATTTTTTTCAATCACTGTATGAGGTAGATACTATTGTTCCTATTTGGAGGTGGGAAACCCAAAAGACACAGAATTTAAATAATTTGTCCAAAGTCACTGAGCTAGCAGGTTGGCTACCTGGAATTTGAGCCCAGACAGCCAATGAGCCCCCTGCTAATCTTTATGCAGCCATTGCCTCTCAAAAGTTGGTTATGGTGCCTGGTGAAAATGAAGAGGGAAATTGCAGACACCCATATTTCTGCATCCTTATAATCTGAATATGAGAGAGTTTGCTTGTGTTCTTAGGAATTAAGAACACTGTAGGAAAAGCATTCAAGTGCGAATAAAAGAACTAGGGTTCTACTGATGTTCCGACTAATTTCCCTTCTGACCTGCACAATCAGAGAGTAAATTATTAATTTGTGAGTAAAATGTTTGGACTAGAGCTTCCAGGTTCATACTCTGCACTCTGCTTCTACCCAACTTGTGATTCTGCAGACGTGCAGCAGACTTGGCTTCCGGCTTTGGCAGTGCCAAGGAGGCATTGTTTGTTTTTGGCATTGGGAAGTATTCCTTCCTTTTGCTTTCTGCCATTTTTTATCTTTTTGAGTTGGTTCGAAATAAGTCTTGAAGAAGTCAGGATTCAATTTTGAGCCCACTTTCTTCCTTGTAATCCTTTCTAGCAGTCTGGCTTCACTTTTCTGTGTCTCTTAATTAATCAAATAATGTTACCAATTACCAAAGAGCTAAGAACCTGCTATTTTGGCTTCAGAATAGCATGCATTTTCATTGAATTTTTGGAGAGAGACAATGTACTTGCTTTCTTGCTGAAACTCCTTGACTCTAATGACGAAATGTTAAGTCAAATGAGAGGGGAAAGTATTTTCCTAGCAGCCAAGAAGTGCCTTCCAAGTTATTGCATATTAATGGCCAGCCATTCATTTTCTCTGTGCATGTTCCAAATGTGTGTGCACATACACAATGCCAGTTATAATCTTCAGTTGAACATTTTGTTACATATAATTATATGCTCACACATGTACAGGTGCACATCAGTCTATGTGCACAACACATCCTTTTTATTTCTCCCTACATGCTCATGGTGATCCCAGCTCCTCTTTCCAGTAGTACTCACCAGGTGGATCTACTCTAGCTGGGCTTAGATACAATACACTTGAGCAACTATCCTAGGCTCTAACACAAAAGATAAATCAACCATACAGCAGATATTTGTAAAATTTTCAGTTCACCAAGAAACATGGGACACCTGTTTCCTCTAGGGTATTAACATGCATGAAACATTAGTAGACAGCATGTAATTAATTGCTAACTTGTCTACCAGATGATAAATGTAATGGGATTTTCAGAGAAAAGGAAGAGAAATTACAGTTAATAAGGTCAAATAGGACATTGGTGGAGATGAAACTTGAATGGATTGTTAGAAGTAGGTATATTTCAGTTGGCAGAAAGACAAGGTGAAGTGAAGTCCCTGCTCTGGATGTTTCTTGCAAGAGGTGTAATTTTAGGGGCAACCAGAAAGCTCCTCTGCTTTTATCACAAATGAAAGTATTCTACACTTAGATGTATTACATTGGTCTTTTAAAATATAAATATTTGCATGGTTTTAATACATTAAGAAAAGTTTCTTTTGATTTATACTTTGGCTGACTACAGACATATATATTAATTTAGGTAATTTCTTTCCACCAAGTACTTAATCTATATAGAATAATAGGACTTGATGTCACACATTTTAGTGTATTGTACATAAAGGCCCATCTAGAGATTTGTTCTTATTCCCATACCTTAGCAACTAGAAATACTTGGTTACCTTAGATAAACTATTTTTGATTCCATATGAATAGGGAAACATGTGATTTGTTTATAGAAGTGCCAACTTTGACCTGTATTTCTCCTTTCTAACTTTTCTGTAAGCCTTGACTTTCTGTGTATCTGTAAACCAAGCATCAGACTCCTCTTACTCATTTGCAAGTTCATCATCTCATGGCACACAGCAGTTAAGGGAAAATCAGTCCCATTATTCCTGAGTTAGTTGCTCCTCAATGTCATATGCCCCTTCTCCTCAGGGTAAATCTTGAGATATCCCTCCTATTTCAAAACTGCCAGTTGTCCCCAATTTTTTTCTTCTTTTCCCTCAGTAATAGGACCTTTAATTTTTAGGTAGGTAGCTTTTGACATATAATAAAGACCACTTCTCCTGACCCCCTCTGTGTAGGTATATCTGTGTGACTAAATTCTGTTCAATAAATGTAAGCAGAAGAAATATGTGTAAGCTACAGGAAATACTCTGATAGGAAGTGGGTATTGACTCTTGGTTGCTTCCTTCTTCCTGTTGAATGTAGGTCTAATAGCTGAGCTCCAGCAGCCAACATGGGTAATGAGATGATCCTAGAATATAGGTCCCTTGTGGAGAACAACCAGAAAATAGTAACTATCTTAAAAGATTGATGTAAGAAATAAGGAAAATGCATAAAATGTCTTTAGGCTCTGACTCGTCTATGAAAAGTAGATGTTTGTTAATTTTAGTTTAGGTTGAATTCTGACTTCTTTGGATAGATGGGGGAGACGTGTTTGCTAGAGTGTGTTACAACACTTACTTATTTGATGTCTGCGGCAGCCTCTGCTGCTGAACGCCAGTGAACTTACTGGAAAGAGGGAGGCTTTCACTCAGACACATCCGAGTGAATAAGACCCCCTTCCCCTGTGCATTGGACTGGACAGTCAATGATGGGTAAGATCGGGGGCAGACTAAAGAAGGCACTGGCCAGCCTCATGTCTGTGACTCCTGATGACCTAAGACAGGCACAGTCCCCGAGGGGCTTCATCATGATAAACTTTGGCGTTCAGATCAAACAAGGCCTACATGCCTATAAGCCTAATTTAGGCAACAAGCCCGCAGTAAAAAACCCCTCCTTTGATGGAAACAAGGCTGCTAAGAGCATCACCTGCAAACAAGCCTGATGGAATTACCTACAAAGCAGTTTAACCATTAACCAGATAGTCATTGTTTCAGAAATAGTAGCAACTTAGCAACCTGTCTATAATCATACTACTTTTTCACCTACTTTGCTTTTTCTTTATATGTGTGCTATCAGTTTCAGGAAATGCATGATAAAGAAAATAGTGTATGGCAATAGTAGTTCTAAAATAATCATAATACTTCTCACATGAGACAACACCAAAGTAAAAGGTGCCAGTAGGTAAATATTAATGCTTTTTGATCATTGTAGTTTTGGGAAACAAAACAAGAAAAGCTAGCTTAAAGAATGCTGTTCTGTGTAAGCAAAAATAATTGTGTAGATTCAGTTCCTTGAGATTGTTTGATGTGCCATGCCATGGAACATCGATCACATGAACACGAATAACGAAGTAGATGTCTTATGTGTTACTAAGCATTTTATGCTGAGAAAGAATTAAATTGTATGAAATCATCCATTGTTAGAAAAGGTATAAAAGTGTATGATGATTTTGAGCAAATTACATTCAGATCTTCACTCTTGAAGTGTGTCTGTCTGTCATTCATTTCTGTGCCGAATCCTTGACCGCCTAGCTCAGTCTCTCATCCCTGGGTCAGCCTTGCTGCTCTGCCACTGCGCCAGTCGGCAGCAGATGTCAAGGAATATAAAATAAGGCCATGCCTTACTAAAAGGAACCAGACTTGGAAAGACCACGTCCACTGGGCTGTGTCAGCGTCTAACCCAGCTTGTCATGGAAGAAGGTCTATGATGTTTACCTGGGTACGCTAGCTCAGATTTGAAGAACTGTACTGCAGAGGAAAAGAATGTGGATCATGAGTGAGACCAACCTTTGAGTCTGGGAGAGTTAAGCTTCAGGTGACAGAGTCCAAGTAACAGAATTTAAAAAAAGACAATCATTTATTTCTCCACTTGAGGACTGGTGTAAATATGTTTAAAGACCTGATAAGGTGTTTTGGCCAAGCTGTTACTTTTCTTTAGTTTCTGAAGAAATTGCAGTGGGGGTATAATTGTTGCAGTTAAGTACATGTTCCTGGATCTGATTATTAATTCAAACATTTTTTCTATTTTTAAAAACATATTTCATAAGACTCTTGAATAATTGATGGGCTAAAGTGGGGGAAATTAAAATAAAAATAGAACTAGAACCAAGAAACTGTAAGATTAATGGAGGGAGAGGGCAGGAAAAAGTCTCTCTGGAGCTGAAGTCCCGATTCTTGCTCAGTGAGACTGGGTGAGGTTCCCTGAAGGCAGCATGAGGACATAGGTGTCAGGAAACGAGACATAAAGGGAAGCAGGACACTGCCAGTCTCACTTCACTCCTAGGTTGCTGTTGATGTCTGTCAGATTTTTTTTTTATTTCGTGTTAATGAACATCACCATAGTACAATGTCTATGACACGTATTAACTTATGCTGGGTATGAGCCTAGTGTTTGTGTGCAGATGGGTTCCAAAGAGAAGAAGGGTTTCCCTCATCCCCTATTATGAATGCTTATTTGTTTAGACTTAAGGAAAAATAGTGGTATATTCTTGAATGTTCTTTCCTCCAAAAATCAATGTGTAATGGAGTTCCAGTGAGCAATTAAGGATTGAGGAAAATAATACAAACGGAATGAAAACCTGAGCATAAAATAGCTACATTTGATAATAGAAACCATTGTGTTTTCTTACTCTCTTATGAAGAATGATGAGTCAACCCCTTTCTTCTATCCTAAATTTGAGAACATAATGTGTTTCCCAATTTTATTTTCTGTAAAATAAAATGAAAATAAAGAAGAGTCTGAAAGTGAAAAGAATTAAGAGTGGCGATAGGGAGGAATCTGCAGTTACCAAATGATAGGTTTAGTGAGGGTAGCTTAGTTCAATTCTGTATGGTTCAAAAATATTCAAGTTTCTCTTTTTAATATTCATTGGTCTCTTTTGTGTAAGATAAGAATATAAAAAATGTAAACCACTTTAAGACAAAAAGGAGGGTTACATAAGAAAGCAGGGATAATGTATGGAAATGATGGGCAGGAATGAAGTTAGAGAACTAGATTACAGGCCAAGGACAGCCGGCAGAGTCAGTGTCTTGACTGTTGCCCTCAGTATTAATGCTCTGGTCTCTCCCTTCTATTACTTGATGGAATAGATCTCTCCAAAGCTCTCATATTTCTATGTGATAATTCCAGATATTGTAGGTGGCTGCTTCATTGGCCAAAGTAGGAGTCTTATGAGGGAGAAGCTGATCAGTTTGAATGAATGTCCATCTTTGGTCCAAACAGCTATGGGTAGAGGTAAGGGACATTAAGGTCATATAGTAAAATGGAACTGCCAGGGGGCCACCTGGCTATATTCTTAGAAAAGGTGATTATTCTACAAGGTGATTTGGTCTGTATTCTAGGCAGACACTTCATAAAGTAAGTAATTGACTTTACTGAGTGCTCAAACCCAAAGAAACTATTCAACCCTCTACGTGTTGGTCTGAAACAAAATGTTAAATAAAAACAGAAGGATGTTTTTCATTTACTTCTTTGTACTGACTTCAAATATCTGACACATTCTGCTAAAAAACAGCATGAGGAATTAACAAGCTTTGATTAATTTGTTGTATTCTTTTTGGAGAGTAAATTCTGAACTGCCTGATCCATGTTTTGAGGATTTTACTCTGGGTGAATTTAAGCAAAATGGATAGCTAGAGATAGACAGTTTATTTTAGAGTTGTTGTTAAGCTGTAGGGTTTATGACACATGTGTTCATAATCCATCACTGAGACCCAGGAATAGGTACAGCATCTCCCACAGCAATTTTCCTGTCATCAAACAAATTCTTAGACCACATTGAAAGAAAAAAGGAAACTGGCAAAATTTACCTAGTCGTTTAATGGGTATATGTACAATAAGAATGCAATAATCAACTTCTACTTGTAGAATATATATTTGCAAAATAATACTTCAGTAATCTTTGGGTTGTCTATATTTGGTGCAGAAAGTTCAGTCTCTACTGATATTATCTGGAATGAGGAAAGCACTGCAGAGTCAGTATTTGCATACCTGATAATGTCAATGGAGGCTTCTAAAATCTGGACAAATGACAGTGTCTAGTGTGTACAGAGCATATTCAAGCAGGCAGAGAACAATCTCAAGGGAGATACTGCTAAGTTTTCAGAAGAATAAAAAAAATAATCATTTTGTCCATTCATGGATCATTCTTTGATGTGAAACACTAAAATATTAAGACTGAAACAGTGTCTATTCACCAAGATTTCTTAATATTGGTAAGGATGGTGGTAGTTTAAGTCAATTGCACATAGGCCAGCAAAATACTATAGAGCTATCACTTTAAATTTAGACAAATTTTTATATATCATGAAATAATAAGTAATATATAACCAGTCTTCCCAATTCTCAAATAACTGAAAAGATATTAGCTTAAAAACTCAGTAATTTCTAAGAATATGAATTAAAAAAATTGAACTAGATAATAGGAGTTGTTTTAAAATACAAGAAATTATTAGAGCATTTGTAGGAAGCAACCTTTTGTTTTATCCACTTCCTGCAACTGATAGAGATCATTTGATTTAGGAAAATATTCATTCATTTCTCAACTGTATATTATAGTTTAAAATAGTTTTGAACTACTTTATTGAGGTATGATTGAAATACACAAAGATGTACATGTTTAATACATATGCTTGAAAAGTTTGGAGTATCTGATTGTTTTTGAGATAATGCTTTGAATTTTGTTCTGTATACAATTAATTTCTAATAAAAGTGCACACGAAATGTTAAACGGTGCATGGAAAATAGGATTCACTGGATCTCAGCCCAATACAATTGTTATCAAATTGCACTCAATTGACAAGACACAGGCAAGGAAGGAATAAAAATCTCTTCAAGGGTTAACATCAGTAACAGTAGAATGATGTAGTAAGGAAGGATTCTGAAGTTATTGCTTAGGGAATGTGTGGGGATGGTAGGGGAGGATGCATGTTTTTTTTTTTTTTTTCCTGAACCTAAATGTCATATAAAAGTAGAAGTTTTTTTTCTTCATATATCTGTATCAATTTAAAGCAATATCATAACAATCCTGCTATTCTGAGTCAGAGTATCAAAATAACATTCTTTTATTTATTTGATATGTTTTCTTCAGAGACAAAATTTATGATATGAGATTTATTGTCATATTCTATTAAGAGTTTTGTATAAGGTATTCTGAAAACTTTATCTTCTGAGGCAGGGAGAGAGCTGTTAAATGAAAAAATGACTAAACTTATGTCACATTCAGAATCTATTTACTCTTTGAAATTTCTCTGCTATAGTATTTTACCTTCTCTTTCTCTTCTTCCTTCTACATGTTTTCCTTTCCTTCATTAAGCTTGTGCAATTTTAGGAAATATATAAAGCTCAAATGAACAAAATCCTGGCTTTAAATGCAGTGGAGATTTTCTGTTTTTTTCTTGGCTTTATACATATGCATATCCTGTCATCAGGGAATGATTTCATCGTTTTGGTTGCCTCCAAAACTTAGAATACTCTTACACTCAAATTTGTTGTTGGCTGTGCACAGTCCCTGGAATGAGAATGGTTTGTGTTCTAATTCCAGATATTGATTGACCATGTGTTACTCTGGGAACAAGAAATGACTTGTTTCCTTAGCAGGATAATGAGAAAATTACTGACCTCCTCTCAAGAGAGGTTTGGCAAATAGAGAATTACAAAATGCTTTGCATTAGAAGTGCTAAATCTTCTTGTAAGTGCTTTCATTTTTCTTGGCATAGCAGTGTTCATTTGTGGACGGGTTTATGGGAAGACTTTAACCAGGAAGTATATGAGACTTTGCTTTTGTTACTTCAAACGTCTGTATGTTCAAGAGGAGCTGACCAAAAAGAGTTCTAGGACTACAAAAATGTCCTGAAAGAGATATGTGCCCATAAATGAGGACACTGAAAGTTCCCCTTCCATATTTAACAGATGGATTCTCTGTAATACCTACAATTTAGCTGACCTGGATCCTTGCCTACTCATGTTTAGACAATCCCCTAATTGGTTCATTACTGGGAAAGGTAGAAAACAGTGTAATAGAGATCAGATGGACTCTGAGCACAGTGCATGGAGTCTCAATGCTGCTGGCAGTGTGGCAGTCCAACACGACCAGGGCTGTTCCAGTATTGGCAAACACTTTAAAAATAAAATAAATGGGGCATCAACCAACATTTCATTTGTCACTGTCTCAGCAGCCCGAGGCGGAACTGTTTTGCCAGCCACACTTTCAAATGGCAGCATGTGTTTCAATCGCGTTTGTTTTCCTGACAATTCAGGTGGTTTAAGGTCTGCAGGCCAGTGGCAGCTCGCTTGCCCTTGGCGCCCTGCTTCTCTCTGGTGCATCTTCACGGCTATTTCCTCATAGCTTAAGGTTTCCAAGCACACTGGGAGTTCGTGTTAATAAAATATTTAGTGCTGGTAGTATCTAAGAGCTGCAAAACCCGAACAGACCATTCTAAAGAGAGTTGTCTACCCTCTTTTAAACACACACATACACACACACCCCCCACACACACACGCATACACACGGAAAACTAGAGACTTTCCATGAGCCTAGAAGTCAACTGTAGACTTTTGCTTTCTGTGTATTTGGCTCCCTCACTCTCACAGCATATATAACTAAGTTCTAAAACCAGGTATATGTGCCAGGTAAATCATCATTTCTGTGAGGCAGAGTCCTATGAATATAATAAAAATTTGAGAGTCTGCTGTGATCTGCACTTATCTCAGCAATTTTAAGATTTGACTAAAATCTATACAGTTGCATGTTTGTGTAGGGGGTGTGGAATTAGCAACCTTTGATAATGGCTAAAGTTGGGTGATAGGTACCTAGGAGTTTCACTATTATAGTCTGAACTTGTACACAATAAAAGTTTTTTAAATATAGTAAGTGAATGTAAAATTATGCTCTGCCTACCTTTCAAAGTTTTAGGTGATATTCATAGGTATAATATGCAAAAATGATTTGTGAATAGTAAAGCAATAAGTATATGTCTAAAAAGTATATCTCAAGGTACTCAGTCAGAAACATCTTGTGAACTCATAAAAATACAGATGCTTGGTTCCACAGACCTATGGAATTGGACACGAGGGCAGCATATCACAGATGAATGTCTAATTTTAATTAGCCCTTTATTTTTTTATTTTTTAAGATTTATTTATTTATGCATATAAGAGCTGGGGTACAGGCCAGAGATGTGGGGGGTGAGAGGATCCACCTGAGACAGAGTGGGGAACAGAACAGGCAGACCGAAATACATTGCTGAGGGGAACAACGGGAGAGACATGAGAGGTCTGCTGTGCCATGTGGGTAGCTCCCTGGCTGGCCGGGGATCGAACTTGTGCTGCAGAGGCTGTGGATTGCTTCATAGTGCAGTGCTTAACCCCTTGTGCCACCAGGGAGGCCCCTAATTAGCCCTTTATATCTCTCATCTCAAATGATATTTCTACCCTATGTTAATTGAAAAATAAACTTTTTTCAAGTTCTTGTTGACATTACTAGGGTCATTTGAGTGAATAGAGAAATTGCTCCTCGGGCTGAGGAGCTGTTTCCTACAATGCCCAGCTACCTCTCTATCCTAAACCTTACCTACTTTCAGTGTGTTAGTTGCATCTTGATTCCTAACTGTTGAGTAAACCTCAGCTTTATGCTCTCTACTTGTTCCTACTTTGGCCCCATTTGGTTATCACATTTTAAGCAATACTTTTCTGTGAGATGCTAGACCTTCTTGCTTATATATCAAAATCATTGCCTTTACCTTCGCCATCACATGATTCTTTGTAGATGTCAGTCTACCCAGCTACACCTTTTTCCAGACACTGCCCAGGTTCCTCCTAAATTTAATTATTCAGTCTTCAGCTATTTGTTGAATTGATCTTTTATTTTGTTTTTATCATAGCACTCCTCTGGGTGCTAGTAAGCAGTATAATTAAAAATCCCTTTTCTCATAGAATTTTCCTTATAGATTTGGTAATTGTTTTATTTGAACAGGTATGTACATAATACAGTTTCAGCTAGTGACAAGTGCCAAGAATAAAATAAACTGGGGTTTAGAGTTACAGTTGTTAGGGATGGTCTCTCTGAGAAGAAAATATTTATTACTAACAGAAACCTAAGATGAGAAGTTGGTAGAAAGAATTGGAAGAGATGAACACTAAGCACAGAGGCCCTGAGGCAGGAATAAACTAAGGCTCCAGTGAGTGGTCTTCTTGGCTATTCAAGGGTCAAAGTGGGAAAAGGTAGAGAGAGAGGCTAGATCCTGTAAGGCGCTGAAGGACATGATAAAGAGTTTGGAATTTAAATAACATACATTTGTAGAGGTGTAAATAAATCTGTACCTCAAGGCATATACTATGTTGTAAATCTACATTACCTCAATAAATATAACTTAAAAAAGTTTGCAATTGTTTGATTGTTTCCTCCAGTTTAATCAGATGTTGACATGTCTCCAGAGGACAGACAGACCTACTAGAGCTGAGGCTCACTATTCCACAGTTCCCTCTGGGGCTCAAAGGAAGGGCGTATGGAAATCGCTTTCATTTCCACAATTTACGCTCAGGAAAAAAAGAAAATCGGCTCCTTTGTGTTATTCATCATTGACTAGTGCCTACTTTTCAATGAACATACCCTTCAAATATTTATGTTTATTGAAACGATGAAAAAAATGTTCCCCTCACCCCCAATAGTGCAAGTCTGCATCTACCAATTTGGCCACTAGATGATGTCTATATATATTAGCACCATGAAACAAAGAGTTTTCTATTTGACAAAGAAATCAAAGATAAGAAAATAAAGAAACAACAAAATGTATGTGCATTTAAATTCCTTTTGTTGAAAAGGTCGGCAAAAGAAAGAAAGAAAAAACATCATACCTGATAGCCTGCTTTTGTCCAGTTACATTTTTTCCTTGAGAGGATTTTTGTCTTCTTTGAGAGTGGTCTTGGAAAACGCATTCATGTGAGAGAATCCCATGAGAATCTCAAGAGAATCCCAAGAGATTCTCATGGCTCTCACAATGAACAGTAATTCATAATTCTCATTGGCCTTATTCCTCATTTGGAGTCCTATAATACTTTTTTTCTTGCTTTCTTATATTTTCTCTAGATGATTTTATTCACTCCTATGACTTCAACCATGATCTATCTTTACCAATAATACACCAATTAATATCTTCAACCAACATTCTCCACACCTCCAGACCTAGAATTCCCACTGCTCTTAGAAGATAGATAGCCTTAGATACTTAAGGCTCAATGAACTTTAAACCAAACCCATAATCTTCTTTACTACTTCCTTCCTTTGAAATATTTTTCTTCCTTTTTTAGTTAATGGTGTTGCAACTTAATCAATTGTCCTTGGGGGGAAAAAAAACCTTAATGTATCGATTTTCATCTACTTCTCATTCCCTATATTCACTTTGCCCTGAGATACTGTTGAATTTATCTTGAAATATCTTCTGAGTGCATTTATTCCTGTTTATTGCTCATGTCCATCATTGTTTCCATTTATGTAATAAATCCTTAACTGAAGTCTCTTTTCTATTTTGCAGTCCATCGTTCATACAGCCTTCAGAAGAACCTTGCCAAAACTCAGATTTGAATTTCCTTACTTTAAACTTTTCTTTGCTAGATACTTCCTGGTTTTAAATTCTTCTACGTGGAGAATAAAATCCACACCCCACATTCTACTACTCAAGGCCCTGAAATTATGGCTCGTCCTGCCCTCCCAACCTCTTTTTGGCCTCTCCCTACTACACAGACATGTTGAAGGTTTGCACTCCCCAGCCGGACCATAGCTGCGCCCCTTTGTACCTGTTTCTTCCCCCAGTGCTTCTCTCTCTCCATCTCCTGTTGCTTTTCAAACTATTTTCCCTTAGAAGTCTTAGCAAGGCATATCCCTGCCATTCACAGCACTCTAAAAGGTAGGAGATATCCTCCTCAGTGCTCATATACAATGTAACATTCCGCCTAGTAGTATTGTGCTCACTTACAGGTCTGCACCCTGCCACTGGACTGAGACTTGCCTCTACCTGAAAGTGTCTTTTACCGTTTTTATGTCCCCAGCAGCTTGCACAAGTCTTGAAATGCCTTAGGTGTTCTATAAGTCTTGTTTTAATGAGTAGATAAAAGAACAAATTCTGATTTCCTCTGTATCTTTTCCAGTCAGTAGCAAAGACTTTGTCCTTTCCCTCTCTCATCCATTTCCACTTGTTCATATTTTCATATGAGAAAGGAAGGAAAAAGGAATACCTGGGGTACTATTTTCTAGACATGAAATCAGACCGTTCTAGAAATGGGAGGCTTAGGGAACTGAAGAAGAGGAGGGAGCAAGGGCTACAGTTGGAGTCTCCGAAAATCAGGAGCCTGAAGGCCCCCTCACCTCATGTGCCTCACTCACAGCCTCCCCCTCCTACAGTTCACACACACGATGGTGGCAATTACAGAGAATGAGCTTTGTGTATTGATTCACTACAGGGTTACCTGAGTCAGGGTACCTGATTGCACACCTCTTTCTCCTTAGTGAATGGTGCTCTACCTGGATAGAGCAAGGACTTGTTAAGTTATTATATTCCTGCTGTAATTTTCTTATTGGAAATTGCAATCTTGAGTTAATATGTTATCTAAAACTGCTTATAACTTTGGGGGTATGGGAGTGATTATGATGACTGGAGAGGACTCCTAGCCAGACTGCCTCATTTGATCCTTTGAGTATCTTCAGAGAGAAATCTGTGCATTTCAGGCACGCCTTCTTTTAAAAGGTATGGCTCAGTCCAGATGCTCACTGTTTCTTGATAGTTCAAACCAAAGGAAAAGAAAAGCAAAATGTTAGAACTTTTCTTTCTGTCTTTATGGCAGGAAAAAATAGATTTCTGCCTTTTGTTGTACAGGCACATTTATTTAGTATGAAAAACTAGAAGCATTGGATTTCATTCATATTTAAATTTTCTAAAAACAAACTACAAGCTCTCTACCACTGACAGACATTCTGTGAGGGATCAACCATTTCTTTAAACATGTGACCCATCTCTGCTAGCCAAAGATTCCTGCTGTGATTAATTTTGTGGACTGGAAGTTATCTGAACCACCAGGTGATCATATGCCACTCACACACTACCCACATATGACTTCTATTATTCTCTACCAGCAGCTTCCTAAACAGCTCCTTGTGTTTCTCTGCAAAATCTGAGTGTCAATCTAAGAATAATAGTCACTTAAATTTGTATAAGGCTTTCTATTGTTTAAGTATCATATATACTTTCACTCATTTCATCCTCATAACAGTAAACAGTACTGCTGGACCAACTTTACTGATGAAGAAACTGAGGCTTAGGGATATTTTTAAGACACATTCATAGCGATAATGATGGGAACAAAGGAGTGAGGCATAGATTTTAATGTTCAGATTCCCCATCTCTATTTGATGCCCACACTCGTTGTTCAATTGTGCTAATATCAGTTTGTTAGCAAAAGTGGCTTTTGGATGAGAGCTAGTTTTATTTAGCACATCTGGAAATGGCATCCTTATAACAATATCCCTGCTAATAACCTTTTTCTTATTCACAAAATAGAGAGCTCTTATAATTATTAGCCAGTGTCTGCTCTGTATTCCAGGCCACTGACAATGAGCACACAAGCACGGGTGTTACTATTCTAGGGCAGAGCATTAATAATTAGATATTACTTGGGGAAAAGGGCAATACTTCATCAAAAGACAAAGTGCTAGCTTTGATATCTCTTTGTGCAGTTGCCGGAACCCTCCTAGTGCCTGCTTCTAATCTAAAGATTAGCTGGCGGCTTTGCCCTTTTTCTTGTGAAATATCTGTTCTTATGGGAAACGAGTACCAACACATAGTGAGAATTTTTATGTCTTATTAAAGGTTGTTCACTGATATTTGTAGGCTCCTGAAGCACCTACCACATTATTATCAGGTAAATTCTAAATTTACTCAGAGAGAAATAATGTTATGAAAAGACTTCTTCAAAATCTTAAGGGATTGCACTGTGGGGTGAACATCTTTGCCATTGAAAAAGGCCCCTGTGATGCACTTTTTTGTTGCTTTGAAGTGAAGTGGACCTGGGAGTGGGCCTTGTTCATAGCTGGAATTTTAAGAGGAAAGCTTTAATGTTACCATTGCACTATTCCCAGATGAGTCTGGTAATGACACAGCATCAGAGGACCAACTAGCAGGAGGGAAGTTCTCATCTGGGGCATGTAGAAGGATGAACTCACAGCACATACTCAAGTTGTATCATCTAGCACAAAACAACAACAACAATATCTCTACAGGACTGAATGGATTCTGAGACCACATCTCAGATGAGGCAGGCAGTTAGTACTGGCTGATATAGGAATAGAGGATGTTTATGGGTGGTCTGTAAGTATTGATGTGTCCTAAAGAGTTGGAATGACTTTCAGAAGACTAGATATCTGGGCCAAAAGGTGGAGCCTAATTCTGGGGAATGAGGCAGAAGTCCAGTCATTACTAAGACAGAGGAATAAATAGAAAAGGTATTTGGACATTCCCATTCCCTTACTCTGAGATCTTGCCTAGATCACTTTCCTACTTAACTTCCTTTATCCTATTACATAACAAAGGTAATAAGGTTCCCTTCAAAGTTATTATGAGGAACCCATAAGTAATATATTCTAGAGCTTTGAGTATTCTAAAATACTAAATAATTATTACTCATAAGTTTATAATATGCTTGGACAGCATCTGTCTGCCCAGTGCTGTATCTATTGAGATGAATAATACTGCTATTTTATAAACAATATTGGAAAGCCTTCCTGGTACCACCTTGCCAGTGATGATATTTTCTTTTCCTCCTTGCTCATAACTTAGATTCTTCATCCAGGCATAATTTCTTTGGGCACAAGGGTCAATACCTCTTTTTTTTTTTAAGATTTATCTATCTATCTATCCATACATACATACATACATACATACATATATACATACATACAATCACTGTGTACAGTCAGAAGCGCCAGAGGGTGAGAGAATTCACCAGAGCCAGAGCAGGGAGCAGAACAGGCAGACTGACAAAGTACACTGCTGAGGGGAGCAGCGGGTGTGGCAGGAGAGGACTGCGTGCCATGTGGGACCCTCACTAGCGACTGGGGATCGAACTGGCGCTGGAGAGGCTGAGGGCAACTTCCCAGCCCAGCGCTCAACCGCTGTGCCATCAGGGAGGCCCAATACCTCTTTCTGCTCCATTTGTTCCTTTATCTGTCCATGTTGTGCCTACACTCCCATCTGTCATAGAACTGGCCAAACTGCTACTCTGGGAGCTGCTGAAGAAAGTGCTCACTTAGGTTAGGCACACTAGATTGCTTCTGTAGGAACTTAAATGAGGATTATTGGGAGGCAGTAGCCAGCTCCCATTCCTTTCAGTATGTGTGTATATGAAGGGACTTTAGTGGTCATTTGAGAAATAAATGCATAATTCTTAGAGTAAGAAAGAACCCCAGGACACAGAGTTGTAGGTCATTCTTGCAACTCAGGCAATACAGGGAAGAAACAGAATGACCTCATTTCGAGTGAGAATTTTTATGCAGAGGCAATAGCTCTCTAAGCAGAGAGGACACATGTTAGGAGGGAAGCTTTATAGCTTGAGCTGGAGTTGCTGCAGGGGTGCTGTATGCACTGATCAGGCATGTTCATCTTCACTTACCAGTGCCACTTACACAGCAATATCTGATGATTATCACTGGCTAAAGTGAGCACCGGGAAGAGGTGAGATCAGCAACGAGGTGAGCAGACCACAAAGGGCTTCCCCTTCGAAGTTTCCCTAGAGACTGACCCCTTACATGGATAAGGCATTTAAAGACTTAGTTTGTATCCATGGCTTAACAATTGTGAGTCCTGCTTCAGTGAATATAGGGGGTACATATACAATTTATAATTAGTGTTTTTGTATTTTTCAGACACCTCGAAGTGGAATTACTGGGTTATGTTGTAGTTTTATTTGTAATTTTTTGAGACCCCTCCATATATGAGTAACATTTTTAAGGAGCAAAAAGATACATTTCTTCATTCAAAGGATTAGGAAAACAAAGAATAAGCAATAATAAATTTCAAAAAATAAGAGAATACAGCAGATATTTACATAATTAATAGTCCCATTTTAATTATTTTTTCTTTATTTATATTTTATGTTACTTTACTATCAAAACACACACACACTCACACACACAACACACACACACACACACACACACAGGAAAAGTTCCACTAGTTATGGGCATAGTAAAGTAAAACAATTAAATGTTAAGATGTTAACTTCATTATTAATAGATCTTTCATACAATAATGAATAATTCTAAAATTAGTAAGATAGGTTTAAATTATCAGATGAGAATGGGAGAGCATGAATATTGTGCTAAAGTATTTTAGGATCATTTTGCAGAAAAATAAGAATTTAAACTGGGGTTAGAAATAGAATTTGGTTAGAAGAAAAGTGAGGACAATATGAACAAAAGTGGAGAAAGAAAAGGTCAGTCAAAGATAAACAGAGAAGGAGGTGTAGAATGCACCTCCATTTTTTTGCCATTTTATTTATACTTATTGCCATTGTAAAGATAAACTTCTCCTAAATATCTGAGTATATGTGCTTGTGAACAGGCACAAACACACACATTGGTTGCCAACTCAACACCGACCACCATCACCATGTTGAAAAACACTAGGCTTGTTATTTTTTATGTGTAATGTGAATTAGAGGTGATGGATGCATATTGACCAAAATGTTTGCAGTGATCTCAGACACATTTTTTTAAGTCAATTGCTTTTTATTTTATTTTATTTTTAAGATTTATTTATTTATGCTTACAAGAACTGGGGTATGTGCCAGAGGTGTGGGGGGGAGAGGGTTCACTAGAGACAGAGTGGGGAGAAGAACAGGTGGATCCACTGAAATACACTGCTGAGGGGAGGAACAGGTGAGACAGGAGAGGTCTGCTGCGCCATGTGGGTTAGCTCCCTGGCCAGGGATTAAACTCATGTTGCAGTGGCTGGCAATCACTTGATAGCACTGTATCTTTAACCCCTGCACCAATAGGGAGGCCTGGTCTCAGACATATTTTAATCTCAGCCCATCCTAGTCAGAAATATGATATGACATGGCTTATGTAATAAAAAGAGAAATAATGCTTGATAAATTTTGAAAAGTGTTTTCAAATGTTAACATAATTATGAAAATTTATGTACTTCATAGTAGAATTCGTTTGTTTGCTAGATGGTGACATTTGCAAGCTCTTAAATCAACAATTGATTAATACCTGAGAATGAGGAAATAAAGGCTTTAGATTGTCCTACCTTTAATATCATTAGATGTATTACATGTTCTTATTGAAGTGTATTTCATGTTTTATTTGTACATATATCTTTAACCAAAAATATTATTATCATTTATGATTATTAAATTACCTTGGCTTTGGACAGATAAGCAATATGACTATATTTTTCACTGGAGCAGGATTTACTAGAATTTACTAGTTTCACCATTGTCATGTTAATATATGTTTTTCTTTCTTTTTTTTTTTTATTGAAGCAATAGTGCATTATAGTATTATTTAAGTTTCAGGTGTTCAAGAACCCAGACACATTTACAAATCAGTAACAACAATGGACTGGAATCAGGAGGCCTGAGTTTAGTCCTGACTAAGCCACTAGTTAAGTGGTGAGATTTGAACAGTGTTTCATATCTCTGTATTCATCAGTTAACTAAGGCATTTGAACTAGTTGATTTTTAAGGTCATTTTGTTTTATGATGTGAATTCACAATTAACTAATACAGTTAAGGAACCCAATTCTGCTGCTCTGCTTCTCCCATTTATCACTTTAATGATTTTCATTCATTCTGGCACAATAGTTCTTGGTTTCATCATGTAGCAAGTAAGAGACCAGGCCAGGGAGTGGGTGGACCTTTCCTTTACAACAACATAATGTGCTAAGTCCAAGAGTCTATATTGGTATAGATTTCATAGTTTTCCTTGCCCATATTTTAAGGTCAAATACAGAAAAAGAGTCTCAGAAATTCCAAGTGACTATGGCAAGGTCAAATGTTGATAAATTCAAGAGTACTGTCTTAGTCTGTTTGGGCTGACAGAACAAAAGACCACAGACTGGATGACTGCTATGACTAAATACCACAAAAGACAACAAAGTTATTTTTCATAGTTTAGTTCTGGATGGTAGTATGGTTCTACATCATAGTTCTAGTTCTACATCAGAGTGGTGGTATGGTTAGGCGAGGGTCCTTGTCCTGGTCACAGACTTCTTATATGGTCATAGGGTGGAAGGGGTGTGCTCACTGGGGTCTTTTTAAACCCTGTTTATGAGGACCCTGTCCTTATGACTTTAATACATTCCAAAGACCCCACCTCTTAATACCATCATTGGGCATCAGAATTACAACATATGGAGCTGGAGGAGACACAGACATTCAGCCTATAGCAAGTAGGAAATGGGCCCTTAGTCTTTTGCCAAATATTCCTTTGATGTCTATGTCTTACTAGGAGTCAAACTATGTTGACTTTCTTCCCCATATTGAAAATGTTTGTCAGCTGGCAGATTTGGCAAAACTTAATAATTTTATTAATTTTATGCTATAAGAAATAGATTTTATTTATTTTTTTAAAGATTTATTTATTTATGCATACAAGAACTGGGGCACAGGCCAGAGGGGTGGGGGGGGGGTGAGAGGATTCACCAGAGAGAGTGGGGAACAGAACAGACAGACTGAAATACACTGCTGAGGGGAGTAGCGGGCGAGCCAGGAGAGGTCTGTTGCACCATGTGGGTAAAACCCCTGACTAGGGATCGAACTTATGCTACAGTGGCTGCAGAGAGCTTCATAGGATGTGTCTTATCCACTGCGCCACCAGGAGGTCCACAAAATAGATTTTAGATGGTTGTAATTGAGAGTGTTAATTAGGCACATGGTGACTTAAACTATTACTATATAGATTTCATTCATTTATATTTAGAAGTGATAGTATTTTAGAAAAATAAGATGGTGATGATTACCACAACACATAGAAATCAAAATTATTATCGTAATTAAAGTGTGAAAAGTTCATAAAATCCTTAGATTATATTAAAGTGTTTTAAATATTGTTATCACTAGGCAAAAAACTTGTTTCTCTTCAGAAAATTATAAAATATTTTCTTCTAGAGGTAGTTTCTACACTCATATCAACTGTATGATTACACAACATACTTAGATATAAAGAAAAATCCTGCAAAGCCAGCATCACAATTATGTTTTAAAACCATATCCCTTTGACTGCTCTTAAATGAATTGTAAATGTTTAATTGTAGCTTAGACAAAATGGGTCTGTGTTGAAAGCAGCGTGTAATCAAATTACTAAAATGCTTCCCCTCTTGTAATGCACAATGGTGCCTCAAATAACAGATCCTCTGAGATTAAAGTTAGTCTTAGAATTTGGTCATGCCAGTGTTGGGTTGGATGTAGTGATGAATGAAAAGAAGCATGTAGCAAAATCATTTTAAATATTTGTGTGTATATGTGTGAGTGTTTGTGTTGGGGGGGAGGAACCCCAGATCTTGAGTAAACATAAGAGGAGGACAACATTCTCCTCCTCTCCAATTTTATTTATTTTTTAAAAAAGATTTATTTATTTATTTATACAAGCACTGGGTGCAGTCAGAAGCGCGGGAGGGTGAGAGATCACCAGAGCCAGAGCGGGGAGCAGAGCAGGCAGAAGGACTGAAGTACACTGCTGAGGGGAGCAGCGGGCGGCAGGAGAGGTCTGCGCGCCATGCGGGACCCTCCTTCGGTGGCCTGGGAGCAGCCGGCGATCGAACCGGCGCTGAAGAGGCTGCTGGCAGCTTCGCAACCCAGCGCTCAACCGCTGGGCCACCGGGGAAGCTTTTATTTGGAGGAACTCTTTTAATGGAGGAACGCTGTGACCTTAACCACTGGCAACTGTAGATTCTGTGCTACAGGGCAAAAGATCAACTTGGGATAGAAAAGAATGTCTCCCAGATAAGCCAAGTATTGTAAGTCAACTTGACTGGACAGGAAGAAATGATAAAAATAAAATAACAGCTACCCTTTTTGAGCACACACTCTGTGACAAGCACTGTGAGATAAGGTTATTCATTATATCCAATATCTTTGGATATCTTTCTCTCTCATTATTTTATAAACCCAGGAAAATGCATTGAAGTTAAATAAAATTGTTCAAGTCCACAAAATTATGAATTAAATAAGCTAAGAATCCATTCTATGTATGGCTCAAGAACTCTTGCTTTTTTCCTCTAGGTATATACTACTTTATGTTGACTTCCAGAATATATTATTAAAATGCTATATTATTTTTACTCATTTTTCTTAAACCAAGGAATGCCATTGGAATATAAGCTTTCATAATGATTGTTCAGTCTTTCCAATATAGTACAGTATGGCAAATACTTCTTTTGTCTTCCAACCTCTGAGTTCAGTCAAATTCACTATGGGAATAGCTTCCCCCCAAACTGATGACCTTGGTGAGTTAAATGTGATCTTTTATATCTTATGAACCTTAGAGAGAGAAAGATAACCTTCTTGTCCTCAAAATCTGAAAACTGCTTTCTTATATAAAAATGGAAGACTTGAGAAATTACTAATTTTCAGATCTGTTGTGCAAAGTGATGACCCCCTGGTTTTCCTGCCTTGTGTATCTTCAAGGAGCTCTGTAATCCTCATAACCTGATAACTTATCATCACTACTCCTTGCCCTCTTCTGCCACTCCTAGGCATTTTCTACCAGAGATAGATGCACTTTATCACATTCTGTTGAAAAATCTTTCAGCTATGCCTCATGGGATTCCTAATTAAAACTCCCCTTGTTACTGTATAAAGCTAAGAAAATGTTATCCAGAAATCCTACGTACTCAGCTAGCAAGATCATAGATAGATCTGTGTACTGGCAGGGGTCAGAAAGCACAGGAAACCCAGATATAGCCCTACCAATTAAGTAAAGGACATTTGTATGCGAAGATCAGTGGGATGTAGGTAATGACTAAATAGCCAAATTTTAAGGTCTGTTTTAAGAAACAGAAAAGAAAGAACTTGAGTTGTCAAAAAAAAAAGCAAGAACCTGTCACTTAAAAAGAAATAATTTGAGAGGAAAGACTGTCAGCGATGTGGAATTACTCTTAATAGAAGGCTATCCTTACCTGCCCACCTGCTTCTTTATTTTGTTCTATAACTGAACCACACAGTTCAGAATATCTAGAGCCAGTGTGGGCTAGTGAATGGAGCCATGGCCTTGTAGTCTGGTCATGGATTTAGGTCTCAGCTCTACTATGTATTTAATTTTGTGAAGCAAGTTTTTCCTCTTCTTTGAGTTTCAGTGTACTTATCTGTAAAACAGATAGTGCCACCTGCTTTACCTACTTCACTGAGGAATGAAAAAGTGAATAGGAATTTAGACTGAATTAAACTAATACTATTACACTACACTTTTGGTGCAGGAGGAGTTAAGTAAGCCTGATCCATAGGGTCTTCTCTAATGATAGTTAATCTTTGTTAATGGCTAAGTCTTTTCCTTGGGGAACTGAATTATGAGTTTCATTCTGCAGCTTTTAGAACATAGTCTACTCTTTGGTGGGGGACTTACTGTACTTCTTTCCAGCACACCAGCTGCCACATAAGGAGACAATGTGGTAGTTGCCAGAAAAATTCCAGCTCAGCCTTTTCTCCAAGGATATTTGTTCCTTCCACAGGGAAATCATTAGTTATCCACTTGTGCCCAGAGCTGCCAAGAACACTAATAAAGTCTCTGGAAAGTTGTGGTGTAGACACAGAAGGAGATAAATAAGAAGTGGAAAGAATCCAATAATTTATTCCCCTACGGGATGGTGCAAAATTGTTTACTACAACTTGGGTTTCTTTCTAGTCTTCTTTTAAATATAATTTCATAAGGGTCTTCTAGGACAGGAAGTTGTTTTCCTTGCCATTCAACAACAACAACAAAAAAAATAAAAAAAATTCATTTCCCCAAATGTACTTACATCCCTTGCATTCTTTTAATTGTGTTCCCTTCTTCATGTTGTACAATCCAATATTTAGAGATTTCTTTGGTCCTCGGTAACTATAAATGCCAACTATGCAAATCAGGTGTTTGTTCTTTCTCCGTCCATCAATCCTGCTATCATCATAACCATTGCTTATCTTGGGACTCTTTCCTGTCACCTGTTTTGTGTTGCTAATGATCAAAATAGGCTATAAAACTTTAGGTTGATGCAGATTTCTGGATATTATATTAATACTAAACCTACCCTCAAATAATTTTGGCCATTTTTTTTCTGCCATGTAAATACTATGAAGCAGTGTATTTACAGGGTATCAAGTAAGATTAGCTCAAAGGAATTGGTCAATAATCCCCAATCAGAAAGTTAAAAATAGAAAACTATACATTGTTTTATAATTAGGGGGAGTCAGTCTCATCAAACTCTTTGTTCAGTCTAGCACTCTTGGGTCTGGGAGTTGTGGAGATGCACTTCTTGAATCTCCCTTCTAAGGGAAGCTCATTCTTCACCCTAAAGCTATGCAGTTAGCTGACTGCTGCTTCAGCTGACTTGGGGATCTGTTGTGGCTTTTGAACCAAAGTCATCATCTTCCCAGGTAGCTCTTCATACATCACTGAGACTGATAGAGCTACTAGGTTCTGTTTATTTCTGCCTGATTTCCCCTGGGAAGTCCTTTTCTCCAGAGTGCCAGAGTTAGTTGGCAAAGGCTTTGTCAGAACTGCCTCACAGTTGGAGGCTTGCCTGGCCCAATCCTGCTTCTTTCCCTCTTTTTCCCTGAATAGTCTGAAGACTTTTCCTGTTCACTATACTTCCTACCACTTTATCTTTCACCATCATTGTTCCAAAATAATCCATTGAATTCTGAAAAAGACAAGGGATCCTGTGACCGAATCAGCCCGGATATCACTTAGTTATTTGTAGGGTAAAACTGTCCTTTCTGTGACCACCTATGAAATCCATCAAATCAAACAGGGTTTGAATTCTTTCACCACCTCTGACCTCAAAGCATGAAGGTGAAGGGCAGTAGATTTGGTTTGCTCAGCCTCTCTGCAAAGGAGCAGGAGACACCATCAAGGTGTGGGGAACCAGTTCCTTTTACTGTGATCATTGACTGTTCAGGAAGCAGGAGCCAGCAAAGAAATTTCTTTCTTACTCCTTTTCTCTGAATTGTTTGGAGTCATACTGGGACTGGCTGCAAAGATGCAGTCAGTTCAGTAATATGCTTCTGTATGTGCACTCTCCCTCCTTTCATGCCCGTTGCCTTTACTTCTGCTCTGCTAGAATTGCTTACCCTAATAAGTTGTTAGCAATAAGCTTTGACTTCATCTTTCTAGAAAAGTTGCACTGAGACAGGCAACATTGAATAGTAGCTGTTATTATAGGTGCTATTTCACCTATGTGAGACTCTGTAAGCCACTCCTTGATTCAAACCATCACTTCATGCAGTCCGGCATAACTGCTCTACTTGCTATAAAAGAGCAAAATGCTCATAACATTTTAGAGACATTCCAGCAGCTCTAGCAGTGAAGATACAAAGACATCTGCTACAGACTAGCTAACGGCTTTTGCAACTGGTTTGCAGTCTGTTTAGGCATAGATATAGTTTTATGGTTTATGATTTTTATTAATAGATTTTGGTTATTAGATTAATAGATTTTTTAAACACAATTTTTTCATTTGTGATTTTATTTAAGATTTATTTATTTATGCATACAAGAGCTGGGGTGTAGGCAGAGGTGCGGGGGAGGGGGATGAGAGGATCCACCAGAGACAGATAGAGGCTCAGAACAGGTGGATCTACTGAAATACACTGCTAAGGGGAGCAGCAGGAGAGATAGGAGAGGTCTGCTGTGCCATGTGGGTCACCTCCCTGGCTGAGGATCAAACTCGTGCTGCAGTAGCTTCGGAGAGCTTCATAGTGCTTACGCTTAACCCCTTGCACCACCAGGGAGGCCCCAGATTAATAAATTTTTTAATGATGGATTTTTTATTTTTATTCCATCCATATGTGTGTATAAGAATGGAGGGTCTTCAATGTTCTGACTTAGAACTGAGTATTTTCTGTGGACATTTGAGAATCACTGGAAGTCTCAGGGTAATGAAGTGATGTGAGTAGAGTAGAGCTTAATGGAGATTAATCTGAAAATGTGACTCCCTTCAAACAGCAGCAGACTTCAAATGTGAAAGACTGAACAGCTGGAGATTATAATTAAGATAGATCCCCTTAGAGATGAGAATTTCAAAGAATTCTCTAACTTGGAAGTAAATAAGAGGAGGGAGCTGGAGGAATTGGGTGGGTATACCTCAAGGATTCACCATGAGTGTGCAGATCTCTCTTCATTCGTTAGTGATGAGATGAAAACAAGTGTAAGTTTATTTGGACACTATTCTAAAAAAATGCCTGTGACCAGGAAAGGAATTTTACATGTACAGTTACATTTAGCCCTGTTAACAATCTGGAAAGTATGCATTCTTACTCTCTTTTATAGATTTGGAAATTCTGACTCGTGTTAACTGCTCAGTGTTGGCACGCCTCCTGCGTGTCCAAGCCAGAATCAAACCATCATTTTCTGACACTAAGTGCTGTGCTGTGTGCCACACTCCTGTCATGTAAACCGCCCTGCATGGTTGCAGACCCAGTGAGTGGTAGAGACACTAGAAGCCCATACTAGGCAGCCCATAATAAAGATGTCAGAGGTGGCTAAAGATTTTCTTCTATTTTCCCTTTTTTTCTTATAGATACGTATCACATCTACCTTTGATATATCAAAAATAGATTTTTTTTGTTATCTAGAGCCTTTGTGAGGACTAGCAACATGTAATGATGCCCACCCATATTTTCATGCTTTAGTACCAAGACATCTGAGAAATTTGGGTCCAACTAATGCAAGAATTATTGTGGCAACAATAGCGCAGTTTCGAGATGTGAAGCTCACCCTAATCATGTGTATTTGCAATCTTCTACCTTGGGGATATTTTCCCCAGTAAATTTATAACTGAGTTGCCTTAGCCACGTCTCCTTCCATCTGTCACTGTGTGGGGCACTCCTGGTGACTTGACTTTAGCTATCATGTGACTCTATGAGGACTATTCCAAGAATGAGCAAAGTTGTTTCTAGACTTGCCAGTGCAGCTGCAGGGGAGTTGAGGTTATTTCCCATAGCATTATGCTAAGTGCTGTTTTTACTAACGTAAGCAAACAGTTAATAGAATTAAACTGGATCCTTCCTTCTGTCAGAAAATTATCATAATTCTATAAAATAACATTTATATTCAAGTTGATACTACCATGTTATCCGCAGTGTGCCTAGGAACACATACTTTCAAAAGAATAAAAAGGAAATGCCTCTTGGGGAGGGAGCCGAATTCTCTCAACCTTTGCTGAAACTCATTACATGCTTTCCTCTAATTCTTGGTTCTAACAATTCAGTACATTATTATTTAATCACATTGCAGATTCATCTGACTCTAAGTAAACCATAAAGATAAGCTGCAAAACTGATTAGAGATGATTCCTTACTTTGCATGAATATTCACTATACAATGACTTTAAAGAGTTTATTGAAAATAAAATTCTCTTTATAAAGAGAATTTAAAAAAAAAAAATTTATTTATTTATGCATACAAGAGCTGGGGTGTGCCAGAGATGCGGGGGGTGGGGGTCAGAGGATCCATCAGAGACAGAATGGGGAACAGAACAGGCAGACTGACTGAAATACACTGCTGAGGGGAGCAGCAGGTGAGACAGGAGAGGTCTGCTGTGCCATGAGGATTGCTCCCTGGCCAGCTGGGCATCGAACTCGCGCTGAAGAGGCTGCAGATTGCTACATAGTGTGGTGCTTAACCCCTTGTGCCACCAGGGAGGCCCAGTAAAGAGAATTTTTATATACACTTTGCAAAATCTATTTTTATATACACTTCTGGGAATACTGACATCTTGATATACCAGTGACACATGCATTTATACTGGTGTCCATAGTTTTAGGAGGCAGTGGGGCATTTACCAAATGAGGTAGGTTATTTTTTGTTTTTGTTTTTTTCTGATGGATTTCACATTGGATCTTCTTAATAAGCCGCACATGCATGAGTGTGTGTGTGCATGTGTGTACGTTCACGCATGTATGTGTGTTTGCAAAGAGTGTTTGTCTTTTTACCTCTCTTAAATGTAAACTCCATGAGGAAGGAGTCTAGAAAGGTTTTGCTGATCATAGTATCTCTAGAATCTAGTCCAGGACCTGACACATAAAAAAAAAGTCGGTAGAACTCTGTTAAATCTAGTAGTTTATTTACTCATTTAGTCATTTATTCATCTTATATGTCTTAAGTGCATTTGCTAAGATAATCACTGGTTTAGGTCTTGGAGTTAAGTGTAATGTTAAAATATTACAGATTTTCTACAGCTCCAGATCTAGCTGCTTCTGAGGAATCTGTAGCATTTACCCCAAAAACTACAGTGCAGGAACATCTGGTAATTCAAGCTGCCTATAGAGTTGTGATTACATTATGTTGAATGAGGGAATGTCTTTTCTGGTGATAGTTTAGGTAATTTTTAGATTAGCAGCTTAAATGTATTTCCAGAATCTAATATTAAAATATGGATTAGTCTTTTTTTTTAGAAATAACATTTTAAATTGCACTTAATTATATTAATAGCAGGATAAGCAACAGTTATGACTCTTCAGGGACAGTCCCAGGTATGGTGCTATAAGCAGAGGGACGCAGAAGCCATAGAGCTTCTTTCACAAGAATTGTGAAAGGGATTGGAGCATATCTTGGCAAAGCATCTACAGTGTACACTGCCAAGACTCTTACTATTATCATAGAAATGGAGGGGTGAATGGAAAATGGACTTACCTCTGTCGTTAAGCAGGATCACAGAGAAGTTTCTTTTAATTAATAAATAGAGCATATCCTTACTCTGATACTGTAAAAGAAATAATTGCTAAGTAACCTGCTAGGATACAACTAGCAAGTTTGTTGATTCATAAAATACAATTTGCTTTCCTGTTTTGTAAACTGAGGCTCACCTAACATTTTGTTTATAGTAGTACCTTAAATAAGAATATTAAGAACTTCCTTCTGTCTTCCTTGATATGCCTATCTGAAAGTTAGTAATTCATTTCCGTTGGGACTCTGTAATACATGGCTTTTCTCTTCTATATCTCATTCTAATAGTGCTTTTTGCTAATTGAGGTAACTTAGGTGTACATCATTTTTTGTGCATTAGAAGTATAGGATCCCCTGTTCAGATGTTGTCACCACAGCATTACCACCACCCAGACACCAGTAGTCTGCCACCATAGTCCATTGTGCTCCCTCCCCACCTTAGTGTCTCCTTCTCCCTCCCCTGTCCCCTCGTGCCTTAATTCTACACTCAGTTTTTAGGGTTAGTTCTTAGTTTGGCTTTATTTGACTCTGTTTTGTCATTATGTATTCTACATATAACTGACACTACTGGTATTTGTCTTTCTTCCTCTGACTTATTTCATTTCCTTTTCCATCTATGTTGCTGCAAATGGCAAGGATTTATGTTTTTGATAGCTGAGTAATATTCCATGATGTATATACACCGCACCACAGTGTGATGATTACAATGAACATTACAATATAAATGAGTAATAAGGAAAAGCAGAAACCCTCATCTTTTGCTTTGCCTTTGTCTTCTATGTCAAATTGAGTGATCTTCAAATTACAGGAGGGTAAAACAAATATTGGTTATGGGGGAATTTAAATCTATATGCATGAAGAGATTATGAGGTAGCACTGATCTAAATGAACTCAGATGAAATAAGCTCTTGAAGACTAGGAGAGCCACCAACAGATCAATATTCCTCTCCCAGTCTCCCACAATACTGTATAACAGTGTATGTAATGATCTGTAAGTATTTATTTGTCTGGTTATACCAATGTTTATTTTCTATCTGGACCCCAGCTTCTATGTCTGTTATGCTCTCTGTTGTTTCCTGGTGGCTAGTATTGTGTCTGTGATATAGTTGGGACTTAGTACACTTTCAAGAAATGAAAGAGTTTACTGAATCCTTGTAGATGACCTCTGAGGAATCAGTGAGAACTACAGAGGTTGATGACTCACTGATTTGAAAAAGATATTGAAGGCAAAATAGGGCAAGTTTTAATAGGAGGTAAAAACTGATGTCCTGTAGGACAAACAAAGCTGTCAAGAATCTCCTGACTAGTACAGAAAAAAGTTAATAAATCTGAAGACTGTTTATCATAATTTCCACCTACTTTTTTTTCCATTCCCAGTTTTCTTCCCTGGTTAATTGTTGGATGCATGTGTGAGCTTGGGTGCAATAGTTTGTTGACATTGATCCTATGCAAAGTTCGAGATTATATCATTGTAAAGGTGGATGGTTTGTAAAAATTGAGAAAGAAAAGACTGATCTGTAAGACATAGGACAGGTGATTTCTAATTACTTCTTTGGTAGTATTTAACAGAAGAATGCAATAAATTGGGACAGTGGAAAACTAAAGGAGTCTGTCAGTGATGTAATCTAGTCAACATATTTATTAATGATCAATGGCACTGATGAATCATGTCCAAGTGGAGTTTTCTAATATATTTTTAAGTAATGTACTTATAAGACTATTTTACAATTGATCCATTTTAATTGGTATTTTCAGAATTACTATTTCAGTATTCGATGATCTAGTGCTCTTAGGATAGCGCTCATGATTTAATCTATTGAGCGATGGGGCAATAAATTTCTTAAAACAGGACAAAGATAGAAGCTAACTTCCCACAAAAAGATGCTGTTAAAAAAAATTCCTCTCCTACATAAAATATGGACATGTTTAAAAATTTCTCTACATTATCACGATCATTTTCACACCTACTCATTTTTTTCCATTCAATCTGTTTGGGGATAGTTAAAGAATTATATAATCCAAAGCAAAAGGCCATGTATTTCTTCATCTTTTTTTGCCATACTATTTAAATATAGTATGCAGAGGAAAAGATGCTAATGATATGATAATGTGTATGGTCCTGCCTCTACCTTAGGATGAATTTGATGATTCTGTTGGTATTTTCGAAGACCTTTGATGACGAGAAACGGGTCTGTATGATTTTGAGAAAATCATGTCTCTGGGCCTTTTCCTCTGTGAGAAAAATGGAGTTAATATTTTCTACCTTTAATGGTTGTTGCGAGAATTATATGAGATTGTAGATAACATTTACCCTCTACTGATACTTACTATATTCTAGTACTGTGCTGAGCTCATCAGAAACTCTATTTTATGTACACTCCACAATAAATTCAATATAAGTTGGGTAATTTCAAAAGAAAATAAAATCTGTAAATCCAAAATGCATCTAAGACTTCTGTTGACTTTTAAGGAGCTTATTTTCTAAGGGCTAACTCAGCCCATTTATCTGTACACCAAGTACATTTGAGAAAAAGACAATTCCTCTTTCAGTTTCCTTGGCAGAGATCACTCATGTCTATCCTTGTGAGTTTAGAATCCAACATTGACTGTTTTATAGTGTCGTCAGAAAGAGTCATATAATGTGTGGCACATAATTTCACCTTTTTGCTCTTTACTGCCCCTTTTTCCCTCCCCCACCCCCTTCTTTTTATTTCCTTCTTAGATTTCCCTGGGAACTTCAGATGGGTTCTATTATGCAAAATTATTTTGGTATCTGATATCCAGGCTCTTAAGGACCCACTTTCTAACTCTCATTTACTGATACAGTTTTCTTTTTAAAAACAATTCTACATTTACCAGTGTATTACCTTCACATAGTTAAAAAAAAAAAATAGAGGATAAACTCATGCCATTCGCAGCAATGTGAATGGAGCTAGAAGGAATTATGCTCAGTGAAATAAGCCAGAAGGAAAAAGAAAAATATCGGCTGGTTTCACTTATAGCAGGAATATAAGGAACCAAATAAGACATCAGTGTAAAAAAATAATAATAACGGTACAAACCACAACAAAGCAAAAACAGACAATTATAAACCAGAGATATACTGCAGGGGAAGAGGAGGGAGAGGGATGAGAGGGAGGGAGGGAGGAGCACAGGGGACCGTGGTGATGGTGCACGGGTACCTTGGGGAAGGAAACTCTATGGGGACTACACCTGAGGGGGTGGGGGGAAGCAACTATTGTCTAAAAATTTTTTAAAAAATCATTAATGTTAAAATAAAAAAATAAATTAAAAAAATCAAATACAACTAAAGGGTACATTTTGAATAACATATGATCTGCTGTTCCATTCTTACTCATTCTCAAGTCCTGATCGCCTAATATATTGTTAGCTCTTTTATGGGTCTCTTCTAAAATTATCCATCACCTTTATAAATATTTATACTTGCTATTTCTTTATTTATCCATCTTAGTGGTTTTAAACTTCCTGTTTTGGCAGTTAGGAATCTATCACATGAATACACCTCTTCCACACATAAGAACACATTCCTTCATGCTCTTTTTTTCAGTAGAGTCTAGCACGCATCTAACTAACTCAGTTTTCAGTTTTATGTTATTGAATAGTTAAATATTATTAACTGCTGAGCCTAGTAGTAAAATATTTCTTCCTTCCCAAATTTACTTTATTACTTTACTATTTTTATTATTCAATTTATCTTTAGCTATTTTCCATTATTTCCCACAGGCTCCAATCAATCTGTGAAACACTAATTTTTTTACATGTAAGAGATTTAAAAAAAAATTGCTTTTTAAAAAGAAGTATTTTTTTTATTGTAGTGTCATTGGTTTACAACACTGTATATGATTTAGGGGTACAGGTTTCTATCTCTTCAGATGCACGTCACCACGCCATACCAATCACCAAAACGCCAATAATCTTTCATCTTATTTTTTTCCACTTGAAAACCTCTCTTTCATTCCTCCACTATCCATCTTTGTCTCAGCTGGTTATAATCTAGGCCTCGTGAATAGATGTCACTTCCTTCAGTGTTTGACCCTGTATCTAAGATGACATATATTTCACATTTTTATTTGCTCCCTTGTTTTGCTGAAGTTCATATTCCATTAAAGAAAGGGTGCTTAGCAGTTTATTTGAATCCTGTCTGAAAATGTCTTTGTTCTAACCTCACATTAGATTGCTAATTTATCAGAAGAGTGTGCATCTATCATTTGATCAGACTAGTGGTCACTAAATACCCCTCCCTCCCTCCCTTCCTTTCTTTTTTACATCATTGTTCATTTTTAAACAATGTTTGCTTTTTTTCTTTTCCTCAGGTGTAGTCCCCATAGAATTTCCTGCACCAATGCACCATCCCCACAGTCCCCTGTGCTCCTGCATCCCTCCATCCAGTCCCTCTTCCGCCCCCTCCCCAGCAGGATGTTTCTGGTTTATAATTATCTGTTTGTTTTTGTTTTGTTATGATTTGTATTGTTATTATTTCCCCACCCCATGTCTATTTTTGTTCCCCTATATTCCTCCTATAAGTGAAACCATCCGACATATTTCTTTTTACTTCTGACTTGTTTCACTGAGCATAATTTCTTCTAGCTCCATCCACGTTGCTGCAAGTGACATTAGTTTAACTAAATATCCTAAACATGTTCCCTGTTTATATCATCTCCCCATCTTGCAGATGCTATCTTTTCGAGGTTAACTCAGAATGCTTCTTTCACCAAACTCCTTTGCAGATATGGTACAGTTAAGTGACTTTGGTCTATCAGAAAATCCAGTACAAGATTTCCATTCAGAATTAAATAGCTTAAGTTTTGTAGGTAGCAACCATTTTGGTGTTGAAGATTCAGAGACATGTGGTTTCAGGGGCAGCAGTGTCATGGGTACTACTGGTGGTAGAAGTGGTTGCAGTAAATTCCAGTGCATGGCTGATGGAGGCATAAAAGGAACAGGTTTTCCATCAGGGTGGCTGTGTAGCATGGCTTCAGGCCTTGGTACTAGAACCTGATCTTGAACTTGTTTCTCCAGGCCCCCCATGATTCAGAGAGCTAGTTATTATTCTTTTAAAAATTCACTTTTGGGGGGGGTGCACAGTGTGTATTCTCTTGTTTACTATCAAGACTAATAGAACTAGATTCTTTTTTTTTTTTTTTTTCTCACAGCCCTTCTATCTTGGGACAGAATAGCATGGGTATGAAGCTGAGCTATGTTCATCCTGCAGTGGCAAGAGAGTTAGAAAAGCCTTTGTATGGCAGCTACTGATAATTGGGGGCTATTATTATTTTATGTAAACAAACTGATACAACTAGGTTTGATTTCTGGTTTAACCACTTATTAACCAGAAATCTCGAGGAATATATTGAAACTATGTAACAATCAACAACAATCAATTACTAGAACTAGATTCTAGACTAAGAATAATTTTGTAGAAGTTGAGAGGTTTGGCTTCACTGTCAAATTTACTGTTTTGTTCTTCTATTGCTGATATCTTGTGTGATGCTCATTATTTTGTATGGTCAAGCACCTGTGTGTCTATGTGTGTTATAAGCCTTCAGTCATCTTTTACTTCTTGATGAAATAGCTAATGTTTTTATTTATTGTTTTGGGCATTTTTGAGTATTGTCTTTCTGGAAAATTATTTTAGTTCTTGAAAATCTATTATTATTTTTTTGAAAATTTTTGTTTGCTAGATTTCCTATTAGATGTTGAATTGCAGGGTGTGATTCTCTTAGGTTTATTTTTATCTCTCTCGTATTCTCTCCTATTTTGTGTTTTAGTCCACTTTCCTGGATTTCTCAAGTTAACTTTCATCTCTGCTTTTGATGTAAAAATATTAGTTACAATATCTTTCATTTTTAGGAACTCTTTTTTAAAAATTCCAGAACAATTCCTTTTCTGATGTGTCATTTTCTAGGTGTGCTAGAAAGAATGATGTCCCTCTAAACAGCTTGTGTATTGTGCTGATTTCTTCATTGCTTTTTATTCTTTTTTTTTTTTTGTTTCTGGTTTTGATCTTTTACTTTGGAGGCTTTCCTCAAATGTCTGGTAACTTTTGGCTCTCTGTTTGTACTTAAAAGACTGTCACTAAAATACCTATCAGGAATAAAGACAGATGGACTTCTGATGGTCTTCAGTATAGAAACAGTTATTTCATTGAAGGTCACCCAGTGATCACTGTGTGGAACTGTTTAGTTATGCTAGACAAAAAGCCCTCTAGTTTTCCTAATGGGAATAGAGTGTGTGGCTGTGTATGGGCTCATCTGTGTGTGTATAGGTGTGCACATGCCTGTATGTGTTGTATATGTGTGTATGCAGCTGACCAGATTGAAAAGATTATGAATGTTACTCAGAATTGGGCGAAGGGACATGATGTGGCTAAATAGTACTCCCAGAGATGGAAGTAGCTTGCAGTTAGTTGTCAGGGAGTTTAAAATACCCCTAACTTGACTATAATATGCAGGCAGCATAGACCTTGTCACAGGACACCTAGTTAGGGCTAACTGACATAGAGGAAATAGACAGAAGCCAATCTTAGTGAAATGAGAAAGTTAGGAGGTGGTCTTGTTCTCTGCACAGTGGAGGGAACAGAGCTCCATAGAATTACCCAATAAACATTATTTCTAAAGTGGCCTCTTATTCTTGAAGTCACAGGACTGGAAATCAGTTAGGAGGCAAGCCCAGGTAGCACCAGTAGGGGAGTGAGGCAGAGAAGGGAAGGAAATCAATATTCTAATGAGAAGATTACCACTGTGACAAGAGAGGGCTCAGCCCTGCTGTGGAGCAATGAGGTCAGTGCAGGACACACCAATTAGTTGTCCCATGAAGAGTGAAAGGGCAGTGACATTTATTCACAAACTTGCCTTTGTCAGTGGTCAAGGACTTCTTTAGGGACAGCACCTTTGTTTCTGTCTCTGGACTCCCCTGCGCATGTCCTGATCATTCTCTGCAGGTAGATAAAGAACTCTGTAATGCTAGGTCTCATGCAAAAAACCCTAGAAAACCTAAATAAGGCACCAGGAAAAAGACTAATTATAGTAAAATCAAAATCAAAATCAACAAGCAACTATAAACCAGAGACACATTTTGGGGGTGGGGGGGAGAAGGGAGGAGGATCAAAACAAGGGGTGGGGGTGGGAATTGTGTGGGGACTATAACCAAGATGAAAATGCATACATTGTGCAAACATGAAAAGTGATGTAAAAATATATAAATTAAAAAAATGCTCAAAAAAAACCAAACCCCTCAACAGGCACAGGAATGGTGGGTGCCATGGATTTATGTCCTGCACTCATGGTACAGACAGTGTGACTTGTATGGCATAAGAATCTGACATACCTGGACTTGCATAAGCAAGATCTAGAAGAAGAAAATTTGGACCGGCCAAGATAGAAGCAATTTCTCTTGCCCTGACTAGTAGCCACTAATTTCCTGGAGGTGAGGGATTAGGAATTGAATGAAAAAAACTGCTATGTTCACATGGTATAACATTTTATATTAACTATGTAGCAATCTAGATGTAGAGATATAAAGAGGTGATAAGACTTGCATATTGTAGTCAATATATAAGTGCCCAAAGGAGATAAATCAGATAAATAGCACCAGTGTTTTTGTCATTCATGTGTTTTTATTGAGTCATCCATGTGTCCCACATTGCATTTTACTCTCCTTTTCTAAAAACACACAAAAAGCCAAAGACCTGGTAAGCACACTTCCCAAAGTATGCAAATTGCCGGTGCACAATGTATGGTTGAGAATACAGGTCAAGGAATTGGTTGTACAATTTTTTTCTTCCCTGAAGATAGAACAGTTGGGAGTATCGTCTTTGCGCCCTAAGAACTGCCATTTAAAGTAATTGCAGTCTCAGACTACACAAGTTCACAGCAGGTTTAACTAACCATGGCAGATGTAATGGCTCAGAAATGAACAATGTAAAAATAAGTCAAAAAACAAACATTTGGACATAACTTCTACTTGAATACTATAGTCATATACCGAGATCTGACAAAATTAGATAAAAGACTCCACTTTGCATGTTACATTTTCTGTTCTTCAGCAAGAAGCATTGAAAGGAAAAACAAAAGGAGGAGCTTTAACTTTGGAACTGCTATGGGTTCAGATGCTTTTATCTAGCTTTGACTTTGGCTAGTTATTTGAGCCTCAGTTCTTTTATCTGTCAAATAGAGAGGATGCTTTCCTCCAGGTAATTTTTAGTGAGGAGAAATTGGATTAATACATTTCCAACAGTAATAATTGCAATAATAATAATTATTATAGCCTTCTTCATCCTTGTTTTTCTTTCTACTGTCCTGGATTTTCTCAGAGTAGAAGGGATATTTGCTTCATTATCAGTAAGTTCAAGATTGTTTGCTTACATACTTTTGAGTTTTAGTTACTGTACTACTTACTGGTGATACCAAAACACATATCCCGTCTTTCAAGAGTTTAAAACACAGTGGAATTATGGACAATATATCTCAGTACATGATGGATTAAAGGATCTCAGCTATTGGGGTAATTGATTCTGCCAGGGGAATAGAAGGAAAAGAAAATGGAAATAGTGTTTGAACTCTACCTTGAAGAATTAATAAGTTTTGTTATTTTTTTTCTGATTCAGAAAAAGATTTATTTATTTCCTGGATCTTTTCAGGTAGCTAAAACCACTACAGTATAGCTCAGGTGTGCAAAGCCCAGGGTAGAGCACTGGGGGAGGAGTACTACTGTCCTCCTGCTCCTGGTTAATGGCTTCTGTCACATGGGTGTTACACCATGATGAGTTTCAATCACAGGCTAGCTTGGAGATGTTAGAGGGGATCCAGACTGGGAGCTTTCTCCAAGGATGGTGGCCACCTTTGACATAAATGGCTTTCAACATAAGTAGCTAACAAGAAGGCAAGCATGAGAGCAGGTATATTCTGGCAGCCCTGGGGAGGATTGTGGGAGAGGCAGCATCTTGCAGAGATAGTGTGTGATGGACAAGGGTCCATGTCCTGCCAGAGGGAAAAATTAAAGGAAATTAAAGGCCTTGTTGGCACACATAACCACAAGGAAGAAAAGCAGCAGGCAGAGCAAGGGTGGGCCAAAACTGAGATGCTACACTAACAAGACCTGGTGTGTACATCCCTAAAATGTCTTGATGTTTTGACATGTTTCAGTTCTTAAATCAGAAATAAATATTTCAGAGAGAACTGGAATCCTGTACTTTTATTTTTTTCTCAAAATTTATTGATTGCCAGTCTTCTATATAACTATGCAATTTTAAGAGTGCAGCTTCACCCCTCCATGTGGGCACACCTTCACCCACACTCCCTCAGAAGCCCCAGTGCCCCACACCTTCTCTCTCTGCTCTTTCCTTCTTCCACCCTTTTCCGTTGGTATGCAGCTTATTTTTCAGAGTCTGAGAAGTACTTTTGCCGTGCTTGCCAGTTTGTTTTCTTTGGTTATTTATATTCCGCGAATGGTTATTTATATCAGTAACTGTATTTCACTTTCTGACTTACTTCACTTAGCATAATCACCTCAAGATCCATCCATTTCCCCCATAGTCACTATTTCATCTTTTCAAATAGCTGAGTAGTATCCCACTGAGTACATATTCTATAATTTCTTTTATTTGGTCATCTGTCAATAGGAATTATGTTGAGTCCAGGACTTGGCTATTGTGAATAATGTTGCTGTAAACATAAGCATGTATAAATCTTTTCATATTAATGTTTTCATATTCTTTGGGTAAATACCAGTGTTATTACTGGATCATATGGTATTTTATTTATGGTTTTGCAGACTCTCCATACTGTTTTTCAATGAGGCTATACCAGATTACATTCTAACAATGTGTGAGTGTTCCTTTTTCTCTACATCCTTGCCAATATTTGATGTTTCCTGTTTTCTTTTTTCTTTTTTCCCTATGTAGACCATTCTCACAGGGAAGAAGTGATATCTCATTGTAGGTTTTGATTTTCCTTTCCCTTATAAGTCATGTAAGCTTTTTTCCCATATGTCTGTAGGCTATCTGAATATTAGGATCATCTTAAGAATTGTGTTTCAAGTACCCATATATGCAGCAGCCTGAACAACCTATGAGGACAACCAATTATTAAGGTCTTTTAGAAGTTTACCTCCATAAGCTATACCCTAAATCACTATGTAGTGAAAGCCAACATTTGGTTTTCATAACTGATACATAGGTGACTGATTGATCATCAAGTCATTTTGAATTTATTCATATCACACAAAAGGGTTTGGACCCCGTTTCAGGGGTCCAACTCAAAGTTAACCATCTAAATTAGCCAGTTTTTTATCCATTGCTAGTTTTCATAGCTATTGAATAGATCTTAAACCTTTTTTCTCTTGCTGAATTAGAGGGTGGGGGAATGTCCTGCATTGTTTAGCTGCTAGTGCAAATGTGCTTAGGACAGAGGACCTGCTCTTGTTTGGGGCGTTGGCGATGTTCCTCTGCTCTGGGGTGCCAGACCTGGGACTCTGCATCAGTGGCTGTCAACCTGTTTTGTAGAACCATTGTCAGGTTGTAGGGATGGGGAAGAGTATACAATCCATTGCACAACAGTTGGCTCTGTAACAAGGAGCCAGAGTGTGTGAAGCCCCCTGCTTCTCCACTGGTGTTTGCTTTCATATTTTTTTGCTCTATCCTCCCTAGGCTCCTGACTGAACTGGCAATCTGCTGTAGTCCCAGTCCCAGATCTCAGCCCCCAGGCATTTCTCTCTAACAATCTCCTGTTCAATGAAGAATGACACTCTTTGTTGTCATTCCTTACAGTCTGTGTTGATCTCTGATGCCTAAAGGATATTCCAGTGTTGTGTCAAGTCCCTGGACTCTGGGTGTAGTGTCCCTTTTGTTAGCTGCTAGATAATCCCCTGGGGAATGAAGTAAGGACTCTCTTCTTTACCATCTTGGTCCTGGGCACATACATTTTTTACTTATGCTGCCTCTTGAAACTCTGATAAAAGGACAATATAGTGATTATTTAAAGTCATAGATACAGTGGCAAGTTAAATAATAGAACATGACAGTAGAATAGATGGATTATAAACTGCAATCAGCATATTGAAGGAAGCTGCAATTTCAACCGGCTAGCTGTTAAGATCCAGAAGCAAGGCAATTTAGACCATGTGCAGATATGCTGCATCTCGGAAACAGAGTGTAGGAGTAGGACTGAAATACACCAGGAGTATTATTAGAAAGATTGTTTAAGAAATCAACCTCTAGATTTCTTGATTTCTTCCTTCAACCCACACTGTCAGGAACCCTGTACTCCTTCCCTCCCGGCTCCCCCCAATAGGTTTTTTCCCAAAGAGGTGACATCAAGCAGATTCTGAATTTAGGATATGAGGTAGGGGAATTTATAAATGGGCATGAGAAGGGTTTCAGTGTGTATGGAGAAGCAAGTCTAGGGGTCTGATGATTTTTTTCAAGACTTGTAGAATTTTTTGATTATTTTAACAATATAAATGACTTTGTAAAACAAAATTGACTTAAGAAAGGAAGGCTTCTTTCTTTTTACTGCAGAACTTGATGATTGAGAAATTATATCAGAACCACACGTGGGAAGATTTTATTTTGGCTATATGTGAATATTACACTGTAAATTATATTTATATAGAGGGGGAAGGATTTGTAAAACTAAGGAGATACAGGAAGCAATTTTTTCCCTCCTTATCATTTTTTTTACTTCAACAAAAAATCAAAATAGCCAAAATTCAATTTATTAGAAACATTGATTCCTGGTGTCAGAAGCTTTAGGATAGAACCAGCAATTTTTAAAAATTTCATCCCATCTCTGGTTCAACCTTTACGAATAACTCAATGACTTATACTCAGTTTTCTGTGAAATATAAGTAAGATTTGTATCTTGTCCATTCAGACTCACAACAGTGTTGATTTAGTGCCCAACAGTGAGCTGGGCAGTGGGTGAAATCCATTCCTGCAAATAATGACATCTTATCTCCATGCTAGTGAGGCCTCAGTGTAAAGCATTTTCTTATTACTAAAGTCTTTCTTACCCCCAGGATGAACTTGACATGTTGAACATTTGACTAAAACAAGTCTGGTACTTTTCTTTATGCAAAATTTTACTTCCAAATTATTGTTCTTTTCAAAGTATTCACATTGGAAAATTATATACTAAATTATGTTATATTATTTTTTATGCTGCAAGCATTTTAATTATTATTGTTAAGCATATCTTTTGGAAAATATGTTACTTCAAACTGCAACAAATTAAATAGCTGAAACATATAACAAGGAACATAGAACCAAAGTAAAACTTGATTCATTTGCCCTTAAACCAGTGTTTTTTTCACCCTTTTAGAATTATTCATTTGAATTTTTCTTGGAATTAAAACATGGTAATAATCCTAATTCTGAGACTTTGTTAAGATCTCTTGAAATTAAGCCAGTGAGTGTGTTAGCCAGAAAGCCAGTAAGTTCCATTTGGGGAAGCACTGAGTTTTGTGTGTGGTTGTTGAGCAATTCTGCAGTTTTTTTCTTCTAGGTGACTATTTCAAAAGAGATTATTCATTGGATATGTGTTAGCCGATAAATGAGTTCATGACTAAACACACAATTTTATGCCTTACACATCCCACGTATTTTAACATAATGTTTTTATTCATCCTCTGTAAGTGCAGCTGTTTCCATGGCAGCTTCTGTCACCTTTGTCACCTCCTATGACATCATTTTTCCATAAAGTTAGTAAAATATCATGATCAGTTGGGAAACTGAAATAGATTTTTTTGTTGTTGTAGAAGGCAAATTTAATTATGGAGATGGTGTACAGGCATTTGGACAGAGAGTTTGTGCAGGGTATAAAGCAAAACCATTAACACATTTTCAGATTCTGTGGACAAAGAGCACAGCTAGAATCCAGATGATTTCAAAATGATGGTGGTGGTTAGGGAGCAGGTTAAAGATGATTCATAAAATCATGGAATGTGAACTCACAGATCCTCTAGTCAAATTTCCTCATTTTACGGAGGAGTAAAAGATGACCCGTGAAGGCAATTTTCCTAATACAAAAATGTAAGGACAGGATTCCCATTCCCAAAGTCAGGGCTCAATGGCTAGGAGATACATAAAGCAATTTTTATTTCTTTATTATCTCTCTCCCTTCTCTCAGCTGTAAGCTATCTTTTAAGTACATAGTATGCCCTTAATAGTCTTCATCTAAATTTCATCCCTCTTTTTCCTCTTACTTGTCTGAACTTCTACTAAAATTTTTTCTTCACATTTCTCTTTTTTTCTCAACTTGAAGTTCTTCTATATAAAATGGGGAGATTCTGAAAATCTTTCACTGAGGCTGGCATAAACCTGCTATGTCTGAAGAATTTGCCTTCAAACATTCAACAGTAGAAATTGCTATTAATGAAATATCTTTTCTGGGAAGTTGTCCCAACCCTTTGATATAACAGAATTTTGTAAAACTATGAAAAGGCAAGTTATCATATCATTTCTCTTCTACTATTAGCAAGAGGATTTATTTTACTACTTATGTCATTGTCTGATCAGAATAATAGAGGGAGAAGATAATAGGAGGAAGCTTAGCAAACTTAATTTATATTTGGGCCTCCACCTAAGATTGGAAGAGAAGAAAAGTTCTGGAAGGCAAGCAAAAGTGAGCAAGAAATAGAAGATGGATTAGTGAAACTAAGAAAGTTTGAAGGAATTTTAAGTGAGAAGAGTCTTCATAGCTGCTTCCTGAAGTGGAAATCCAGCAAAGGGCAGATGTATGCAAGGGGGATAGAAAAAGTTTTTTTTTTTTTAAATATGAGTTATTAGGTATAGTTATTCCTTTTTGTCTCTCCAAAGATACTTCAGTATGGGAATGATACTTTTTAAGTCTTCGAGGAGTTGCTTTGTTTCACTGGGTGCATCATCATGCTAAAGGAAGGTTTCAGAATTGGAGCAAAAACCTGTTTCATAAGGAAAATATAAATATTTTTGTCACTTTCCTTTGTGCACATAATGCCTAACTCATTTTTCAGTCTGTATTAATAGGAGAAATGACTGTGTGTTAGGAACTAAAAGTAGGCGATAGGATGTAAATTTAATTAATACTTATAAACAGCTGAGGGGCAAATGACAACCAACATGCTAAGTGCTTTTACTGTCCTCTCTATTTTTGAAATGTTACAAAGATTAACTATGGCAAATGAAATCTATTGACTCACTGACTGGTTAATAAGTCCAGTGCCTGACCTAGGAGATTACATTTTCTAATAGCACTTTCAAGACACCGTCATTAGTAGCCTATCCCATAATCTGACTGCTTTATTTATGGTATGGTAAAGACAAGTGCAAAATGCACTTATTATACCGTTCTAATAAGCATCTGGGGCACTTTTCATTCCTCTGGCATCTCTTTTCCTGCCATATCTCTAACCCCCCATTATCTCCTGGTCCGGAGTATGACACTAATCTAGATGACTGTTTTCATTGAAGCCTCTTTTCTCAATCACAATAAAAACAGAAGTGGCAGGATATTAGAACCAAAATGGATAGTGCTAAAAAAATTACAGTTTAACTTCTCATTTATCAATGTAATTGAAAGTTACTAGCAGGGTGTGTTGGTGCCAGTGTTTCTATCAGGGCTTGAGTCATCTATTTATGTAGCATAATTCATTCTTCTGAGGTTCTAATGAGGGCTGCTTAATTCTGGTTTTAATCAAACCTGACAAATCTTCATTGAAGTTGGCAATGGGCTAGTTCACAGGTGCCATTTCCCAGCTAGTTTGACATAGCTTAGATTTATCTCCCTGTCTGCATGTTCCTTTCAGGCTTCACTTATTATAACATCAACAAAAAAATTATTGGTTTCCCTCAACACCAAAATGCCAAATGTTTCTGGTTCTTTTTTTTTTTTTTAACTGTTCAGTGCCATTAGTAGCAGCTGTTTTTCATTTACTTTTTTTCTAATATTGGGAATATTAAAGAAGAAGAAAATGAATTTTTTTCACAAACAAATCTTTTCTGTTTTGCAAAGATATGCATTCCTTGAACAGCTTCATTTTCCAAATCTTGATTCAGACAAAATCTATCTGCTGATGACTGATAGGGGAGCGTGCACTAGCTCAGATGCACTTAGGAGCCCCAGAACTTGAAAGCTAGCATCTCATTTGGGAAAAAAACAAACCACAAAAACAAGTTACTTTCCAGGAGAGAGTACACAGAGATGAATGATTTATAACACAAAGAGAAATGGTGTAATGTGTGGAATTTAATATTGCAAAAATGAATGTCAGGGTCTATAATCTTTACCACTAACATGACATGGGAAAGATCTGTAATCAGTTAACTTGATGTCACAGAATAGGATTATGACCTCTGAAAAGAGCAAAGTGTGCTCTGTTCACTTAAGTTTCTCTAAACACAGCTTTATAATTGCATGCACCCCTTTAACATGTATTATTTTGTTTTTTCCCACAATAACCTTTGAAGATGTTAGTGCACATAGAAAAATCCCATTTTATAGCTAAAAAACAAAACAGAGAAGATACTTTATTTGCCTAAAGCCATACAATTGGTATTTGAGCTCAAAAATTATATTAGTGCCAAGACTTGTGCCCTTTTTACTGCTCCATTGTGCCTCATAGACATGGGGAGCGATTAGCCTTTGAACAAAATTCTTGCTTGATATGATCATGATCTGTGAGATACAACTCATTTAGGCTACGTGTGTAAACGATACAATCCCAAATGTTTTTATTCCAAGCCTTTTGCTACTATTAAGCCTATCTTTCATTAGAGATTATACAAAATGAAGATACTTTTGACTTCCTGAGACTGTAAGTTCTAACTTGGGTACCAAACAGGGGTGGATCACAAATACCCTGCTTTGTAATTACACATTGTATCCCTGTAAGCATTATCCTGGGTCTCATTCTTTTACTGTAGCTTTTAGAAATATTTAGCTGGAAGGAACCTAAGTGAGTACACAGCATTATATAGTTATTGAAACAAACTGGGAACAACGAGGCTCAGTATTTTATATAAGAATAATAACTAGTCACTGGAAGAGTCTCTCACTGTTTAGTTCATCTCACAGTCTGTGCCTCTAGGATACATTTAAGGACGATTTACCAAAGCTATGCTCTGGGCATTACTGAGGGTGGTTTTTCTTAGAATTGGGTCAGGTTTAACACCTAGATGAACTTGGTCCTTAAGCACTGGAGGAAAAGCATCAGAGCTAATGAAGGATTAATCGGGGTACAGCCTCACCTGCAGCCATCATATCCTTAAAACAGCATCACTAAGTAAAACTCTGGGTTTTACTTCTCTGTTTGCTTGCTTTTTAAGGAAAAGTTGCCTTCATTTTACCCAAGGTGACAGATAGTCTATTAATTCTGAACATAGGAGGAAAATCCATGGGCCACGTTGTAGAGTAAGCAGCATATGAAGGAGGGAGACACTGAACAGTCTTAAAGTTTGTAGCAAAGGTCCACATGATTAACTGATTTTTCCTGTTAATATCCTTTGTTGCCATGACTTTGGCAAGAACATTGAACATTGAAATCAGAGAAGGCATGTGAAATTATATATATTTAAGAATGAATCAAGGAAGTAGATTGGGCTCATTATCTAATCTACCTTGTCTGTTCTGAACTTAGTGAAATTGCGGACTAATTTTTTAATCTATAAATGTTTTACAAATAACCAAAGAGGCACTAGCAGAGAAAAACACATTCTGAAGAATCTCTGGAAGTTTATAAACAGATGGAATCTACATCAAACTGAAAAGCTTCTGCGCAGCAAAAGAGACATTAACCAAAACAGAGAGACAACCCACTGATTGGGAAAAAATCTTTGCACCCCAGTCAGCTGATAAGGGACTGATCACAAAGATATAGAAAGAACTCACACGACTCAACAAAAACAAAATAAACAATCTGGGCAAGAAATGGGCAGAAGAACTTAAAAGACATTTCTCCAAAAAGGAAATGCAAATGGCCAACAGGCATATGAAAAAATGTTCAACATCCCTTATCATCAGGGAAATGAAAATCAAAACCACATTGAAATACCACCTTATACCAGTAAGAATGGCACATATAAAAAAAAATAAACAACAACAAATGTTGGCAGGGGTGTGGTGAAAAAGAAACTCTCCTACATTGCTGGTGGGAGTGCAAACTGGTCCAACCACTATGGAAAGCTGTCTGGAGGTTCCTCAGTCTACTAAAAATGGAGCTACCATATGACCCAGCAATTCTACTCCTAGGGATCTACCCAAAGGACACAAAAATATTGATTCAAAAGACCACCTGCACCCCTATGTTTATTGCAGCACTATTTAAATAGGTAAAAACTGGAAACAACCCAAATGCCCAAAATCAGATGACTGGATCAAGATGTGGCATATATACACAATGGAATATTATTCAGCAATCAAAAAAGATAAACACATGCCATTTGCAGCCAAATGGATGGAGCTAGAAGGGATTATGTTCAGTGAACTAAGCCAGAAGAAAAAAGAAAAATATCAGATGGTTTCACTTATAGCAGGAATCTAGGGGAACCAAATAAGACATCAGTGTAAAAAAAGTAATAACAGCACAAAACACAACAAAGCAAAACCAAACAATTATAAATCAGAGACATACTGCAGGGGAGGAGGAGGGAGAGGGATCAGAGGGAGGGAAGGAGGAGCACAGGGGACTGAGGTGATGGAACATGGGTACATTAGTGGGGGAAGCAAATTTTTTTTTTTTAAAGATTTATTTATACATATAAGAACTGGGGTATAGGCCAGAGTTGTGGGTGGGGGAATGAGAGGATTCACCAGAAACAGAGTGGGGAACAGAACAGGCAGATTGACTGAAATACACTGCTGAGGGGAGCAGCGGGCAAGTCAGGAGAGGTCTGCTGCATCATGGGGGTAGCTCCCTGGCCAGCGATCAAACTCATGCTGCAGTTGCTGTGGCAAGCTTCATAGGTTGTGTCTTAACCCCTTGCGCCACCAAGGAGGCCCAGAAGCAAATATTGTTTAAAAATGAACAATGATGTAAAAAATAAAAAAAATATATAAAAAAACCCCAAACAGATGGAATCTGATTAGTAGAAAAACCAGAATGGAAATAAATTAGACCCAACCTGGCACAAAGAAATATTGCTGGGAAGGAAATTTTGGAGAATCTCCATGCTTGTAATTAGGTGTAGCTATCAGAAATGAATAATAATGCTGTCACAGCTCAATTTCTTTTAGGGAAGACTCCTATATAATCCGCTCTTCCCTTTCCCATTTTTATTGAACTTCTGTCTTTATAATTTGCTCCAGGATGAGGTCCTGAGAATACTTAACCAATAACAGGCTCTGCATGTATGCATAGTCCTTATATTAGATAGAGAGGACCAATGGAGAAGTGAGGTTAACTGTTGCCCCTTGTAATTGATAACAAAAAAGAAAAGGAGGCATCATTTTGACATAAAATACACCAATGTTTTTCACTTTCTCAAAACTTTCCTTACTTTGTCTCACTTGAGTGTACTGAGCCTACATGTTTCTACTCACTTGTGCACAGCAGAAATTATCAAGTGGCTCATTCCATTCATTACAGTAAACCTGTAGCTAGCACGCCCTCTTCCCACGAGTATAGGAAAAAAAACTAAAAGCCACAATTAAAACTCCAGCTGGGTCTTTATGAGTCGAGATCTTCAATCATAAATAGGTAGAGAACTCATCAGACATTTGAGATAAATTAATGCAGAGAGGAGCACCATATGAATAATCAAGGCCAATGCAAGTAAAAACAGAAATAATTTTTTACTATTTTTTTTTAAAGATTTATTTATTTATTTATTTATTTATTTATTTATTTATTTATTTATTTATTTATTTATACATGCACTGGATACAGTCAGAAGCGTGGGAGGGTGAGAGAATTTACCAGAGCCAGAGAGGGGAGCAGAACAGGCAGAAGGACCGAAGCACACTGCTGAGGGGAGCAGCGGGCGGCAGGAGAGGTCTGTGCGCCATGTGGGACCCTCCTCCAGTGGCCGGGGAGCAGCCGGGGATCGAACCGGCGCTGCAGAGGCTACGGGCAGCTTCTCAACCCAGCGTTCAACCGCTGCGCCCCTGGGGAGGCCCAAAAACAGAAATAATTTTGAAAATAGATTAAAACATCACAAAAACTTAATTTTTAGTAATTGTGGAGATTGGGAATAATTTCTTTAATTGAAGTATAATGACATACATTATATTAGTTTCAGGTGTACAGTATAATGATTTGATGTTTTTCTAGAATGCAACAGGATTACCACAATGAGTCTATTTCCCATGTATTCTTAGCGATTTTTCAAATTTGCAGTACTATGGTATTGCCTATGGAGGCCATACTCTGTACTAAATCCTTATGACATTTACTTTATCACTGGAAAAGTGTATGTTTATCATTTCACCCATTTTACTTACCCCCACTATTAACAATTTTTCTCTGTTTCAATGAGATTGGTTGTGTTTGTTTTTTTAGATTTGACATAAAGTGAAACCACATAGTATTTTTTTTTCCTCTGGCTTATTTTACTTAGCATAATTCCCTCAAGAGTTTTTATATTTTCTCAAATGTCAAAGAGTTAATTCTTTTTTAATAACTCTGTAGTATTCAGGCCCTCCTCCACCCACCCCCAAACCACACCCTATAATCCTGTCTTCTTTTTCCATTCATCTTCCATAGGCACATAGATGGTTTCCATACCTTGGCTAATGTGACTAGTGCGGCATTGAACACAGGGATGCATATATCTTTTTGAATTAGTGTTTTCATTTTCTTCAGACAAAAAACCCAAAAGTAGAATTACTGGAACATAGAGTAGCTCTATTTCACATTTTTGAGGAACCTCCATACTATTTTCACAGTGACTGTAACACTTTATTTTCCCACCAAACAGTGCTTGAGAGCTCCTTTTCTTCAAATTCTTGCCAACACTTCTAATTTTTTTTAATTGAGAAAATGTTGCTTTACAATACTTCATGTGTTTTAGGAGACAGTTTCATATTTCTGCAAATGTGTTACCACACCGCACCAACCACCCAAAATACTAATGACCCTGCACCACAGTCACTGGGACCCCTTCCATCCGTTGCTGCCCCTGCTCCTTCCATAATCAGTTTTGCGGTCAGAATCTAAGGGTCTGTTTTGCTTGGTTTTGTTTACATTCCACATATGATTGAAATCATGTGGTATTTGTCTTTCTCTTTCTGGCTTATTTCATTTAGCATATTCTCCATTTCCATCATGTGACTCAAATGATATGATTAATCTTTCTTCATAGTTGAGTAATATTTCGTTGTGTATATACCACATCTCCTTCATCCAATTATCCATTGTTGGGCATTTAGGTTGTTTCCAAAAAATAGCTATTTTCAATAGTGCTACAGCAAATCTTTTCTTTTTTTTTTTATTAAATTTTTTTTTTTTAATAGAGGCATGTTTTATTTATTTGTTTGTTTTGTTTACACATGCACTGGGTACAGTCAGAAGCGCGGGAGGGTGAGAGAATTCACCAGAGCCAAAGCGGGGAGCAGAGCAGGCAGAAAGACTGAAATACACTGCTGAGGGGAGCAGCGGGCGGCAGGAGAGGTCTGCACACTATGTGGGACCCTCCTCCGGAGGCCGGGGAGCAGCCAGGGATCGAACCAGCGCCGCAGAGGCCGCAGGCAGCCTCGCAACCCAGAGCTCAACCGCTGCGCCATCGGGGAGGCCCAGCAAATCTTTTCTTTTTTTTTGAAAAACACTTGCAGCATTTAATGAACCTTTCTCTATGTGACTTCAACCTGCTAGGAAGACGTGCTCCACAACCCCATACACATACCCTTAACCATCTTCTCAGCTCTTTTGCTGAAGAATTATGATGGGAGAAGCTCCAGCTTTGTTTTTCGCAACATTTTCCCATGTCTATTCACTGACCGTGGGGTACACAATTTTTCAACTTGACCATTGAACAGAAGCTCTGATCCCTTTTTTAAGTGGTAATGCCTTATACCAGCATCCCAAGTAATGTGGGTGATATTTGTCAACTTGATCCTGTGGTGATGCATACCACCCGGGTGTTCCACTTCCTGGGTGTTTCCAGAGGTTTTTTTTTTTTTTTAAGATTATTTATTTTTTTGTGTAGAAGAACTGGGATATAGGCCAGAGGTATGTGTGTAGGGGGTGAGACGATTAATGAGAGACAGATCGGGGAGCAGAACAGGCAGATTGACCGAAATACACTGCTGAGGGGACAGGTGGGCTAGGCAGGAGAGGTCTGCTGCACCATATGTGGGTTAGCTCCCTGGCTGGGGATCAAACTCAGGTCATTGTGGTGATAGCACTGAGACTTAACCCCTAGGACACCAGGAAATCCCGTTTCCAGAGCTTGTTAATGTGGTCATGGCTGTGGCTCATGTGACTCTGAAGTTACGGGTCTTGCTCAGTCTGGATGGCATATTGGCAGCTGAGGTGAAAGTGCTTGTACTGAATATTTTTAATTTGTGCTTTTATATTCTTGGGCTAGATACCTATGAGTGGAATTGTTGGATTATATGGTAGATTCATTTTTAATCTTTTGAGAAATCTCCATAATCTTTTCCACAGGTGCTGATCAGTCTATAGGCCCACCAACAGTGTATGAGTATTCATTTTCCCTACATCTTCACCCATACTTGTTTCTGGTCTTTCTGATATGGATAATTTTCATAGGAATGAAATGGCATCTCTTAGTGGTTTTGATTTTAATTTTCCTTCCAGTAAGTGATATGAGCATTTTTTCATACGTCTGTTGGCCATCAGGATGTCCTCTCTGGAGAGTGTCTTTTCATATTTTCTGCCCATTTTTTGATTAGTTTCTTACTGGAGTTTTATGAGTTCTTTAAAAATTTTGGATAGTAACCCTTGGTTGGATATATGATTGCAAATATTTTCTCCCATTCAGTAGGATGTCTTTTTGTTAAAGGGGTAGTTTCTTTGTATGTGCAGAAGCTTTTTAATTTGATGTAGTCCATGTATTTATATTTTCTTTTATTTCCCTGGCTATTATAGTTGAGTTGCCAAAAGACATTATTCAGGTAAATATTACAGGGCATATTAAAAAATAGATGACTGAATCAAGATGATGTGGTATATATACACAATGGAATACTATTCAGCAATCAAAAAGGTTAAACTCATGCCATTCGCAGCAACATGGATGGAGCTGGAAAGGGATTATGCTCAGTGAAATAAGTCCGAAGGAAAAAGAAAAATATCAGATGGTTTCACTTGTAAGAGGAATATAGGGGAACCAAATAAGGAATCAGGAAAAAAAAATAAAATAAATTAGCAGGCAACTATAAATCAGAGACATTGTGCAGGAGATGGGGAGGGAAAAGGATCAAAACAGGGGAAGGAAGAGCACAAAGGACTATTATGATGGTTCATGGATGAAATGGTGGTGGGAATTTTATGGGGACTACACCTGAGAGAAGAAAGCAAACATTGTACAAAAATGAACAATGATGTAATATATATTAATATTAAAAAAGTATAGGGCATATTGCTTATGTTTTCTTCTAATGTATTTTATTGTCTCAGATATTTCATCCAAGTCCTTAATCCATTTTTAGTTAATCACTGTGTGTGATGTTACATAGTAGCCTAGTTTCATTCTTTTGCATGTGGTTTCCAGCTTTCCCCAGCTCAGGCCTTTTATAGATGTCCCAGTGTCTCCTCCTTACACTTGGAATATATTCCAAGGCTTGATACCCTTTGTTGAAGAGACTTTCCTTTCTCCAGTGTATACCCTTAGCACCCATGTAGTGGATTAATTGTCCAAATCAATGTGTTTATTTTGGGGCTCTCAATTTTATTCCATTGATTTGTGTGTCTATTTTAATTCTTATTTTAATACTACACTATTTGGATTACTATGACTTGTAGTATAGTGAAGCTGGGCAGCATAATACTTTAATTTTTTTTTTTTTTGGATCAAGATTCCTTTGACTATTCAGTCTTTTTGCTTACATACAAATTTCACTGTTTGTTAGATTTTTTCCCCCCAAATCATGAACAAGAAAAATATTTTTATTTTTTTGTGCTTCTTTTAATAATGTTCTAAAATTATTGTTGTACAAGCCTCTCACCTCCTTTGTTAAGTTTAGTCCCAGGTACTTAAGTTATGTGATTCTTTTTGATGCAATTGTAAATAGAATTGTTTTGATTTCTTTCCCTTTCAGTTCATTGTTTGTATATAGGAAAGCAACAAACCTTTGTATTTTTATTTGGTATCTTGATGTTTAACTGTACTATATAGTATATATACTATATATATTATAAACTATACTACAGAGCTGTAATAATTAAACTGTATTGTACTAGAACAAAAAGAGACACAAAGACCAGCAGAATAGAACTGAGAGACAGAAACAAACCCACACCTATGTGAACAGTAAATCTATGACAGAAGAGTCAAGAATATACATTGGAGTAAAGAAAGCCTTTTTAATAAATAGTGCTGGTTAAACTGGACAGCCACACACAAGAGTGAAGCTAGACCACTATCTCACACCATAAATAAAAATGAACTCAAAAGGGGTGAAAGACTTGGATGCAAGACTGGAAACCATAAAATATATAGAAGAAAACGTAAGTAAAACATGACCTAGATTTCAGATATGTCTTTGTGGATACATCTCCAATAGCAAGAAATTAAAAAAAAAAGAATATAAACAATTGGGTCCACATAAAATTACAAAGGTTCTGCACAGTGAAAGAAACTGTCACTAAAACAAAAAGGCAGCCTACTGAATGGGAGAAAATATTTGAACACCATATATCTGACAAGGGGTTGATAGCCAAAATCTATAAAGAACTCATAAAACTCAACAAAAAGAAAAGAAAGTAAATAACCTAATCAAAAAAAGGGCAAAAGTGCTAAATATATATTTCTCCATGGAAGACGTACAGATGACCAACAGGCAAATGAAAAAAAAAAAAAAGTTACTCGCCACTTATTTTCAGGGAAATGCAAATCAAAACCACAATAATGCAAATCAAGACCATCTCACTCCAGTGAGAATGGCCCATATACCCCAAATGACAAGTGTTGGTGAGGGTATGGACGAACAGGAGCCCTATGCACTGGTAGTGGGAATATGGACTGGCCCTGCTCCTATGGAAAACAGTATTGCAGTTTCTTGAAAATTTAAAAATGGATGTCCTATATGACCCAGAAATTTCACTGCCCCCCAAATGTAAAAATACTAATTTGAACAGAAATATGCACTCCTGTTTCATTGCAGAACTACTTATAATAGTCAAGCTATGGGAACTACATAGGTACTGAATTGATCAGGAAGTTGTGGGATATACACACAATGCAATACTGTTTAGCTATTAGAAAAGATAAACCCTTGCCATTTGTGTAAACATGATGGAGTTGGCAGGGATTAATCTCAGCAAAATAAGTCAGAAGGAGAAAGACAAATACCGGATGGTGTCATTTGTGGAATATGGAGAGAAAAAGGGTAAGATAAAGCCAAACTAAAAATAAACCCTAGAAATCTGATGGTAGAACTGAAGCTACCAGAAGAGCCTGGGGAGGGAGCACAATAGGCTATGATGGTGGACTATGTGTGTTTTGGCAGTGGTTGTGGTGTGGTGTGGAAACAACACCTGAAGGGGGAGATCCTATACCTCTAAAACATAAACAAGGTTGTAAACCAATGTTATCTCAATTAAAAAAAATGTTAAATGAATCAAAACTCAGTATGCTTTTACATGCACTTGGTAATAAAACCAGCTAAAGTGAAAACTATAAAATGTAGTGGGAAAAGTCTTTTTCATATCTTTTCTTTTACCAGTGTTCTTTTTCCTAAAGGAAATCATTAGGATTTTATTAACATGAAAATGTAGATTTATTCAATGAGTTATTGATACATTTTTTTACCACTGCAAACGTGCTTTTGATGACTTTCTAGTTTTGAATTCTATTATTAGAATATGCTTAAGGTTAATTTTTAGTTGATGAATTACTAAACCATATGACATAAACATTTAAAATTTGATAGTTATTGCCAAACTGCTCTTTAGGAAGGCATTTCAAAAGAATATGAGAATGCTGAGCTTTCAGTATCAACTGTGGAGTCGTCAGGTTTTCCGATTTAAAACATCCCGTTGGTATTTTAATTGAGATTATATAAAATATATTGAGTAAATTATGGAGAACTTATATCACAGTACTGAGTATCTCTATCTAAGAGCATGATATGTGTTGTTTTAATTTTTGTTCATTTCCCTTCACTGCTTTTGATAGCAGTTTTCTTATTGGAGCAGTATATTTCTTAATTATAGTTCCATCTATTTATTGTTATGGTAGAGCATTCTTTGATATTGTCTAACAAATTATTTGCAGAGTTGATGTTACTGATTTTATATATTGATTTTGTAACCATATACTGTAATATATTCTTTCATTTCCCATATTATTGTTGAATCTCTGTGTTTTCTACCTAGGTAATTTTGTCACCATAAAAAAGTGGTCTTTTCCCTCTTTTCCCCCAATTATATCACAATATTTTTTCTCATTCCTTTTCTAATTTAATTGGCTAGAACGTTGAGAAGGTTAAATAATAATTGTAATAGTGATCATTCTTCAACTTTTTATTCTATGTGTGTTTCTCTAGTCAATGCAAAATCATTCATTACTTTGGCATTTTTCGAAATTAATTAAAATGTTAAAAATGTTTCCTTGCTTCCAAAATTGTATCTTTGACTGAGCTATGGAAGCCTTGCAATGTAAGGATAGATATAGGGGAAAATGAGAGGCAGTTTTGGGAAAGGGAATATACTAGAGAGCATGGGATAAATATTTCCTAGGAATGTATTCTCACAAAATTGTACAGTTACTTTAATAAGGTATAATGTTTACTGTCCAAGCAAGCATTTCCACACTCACTAAATATAAATATCTTAACATTCTGGAAACCGTGCAAGTCTTTGCCTTTTTTTGTTACCCTCCAAATTCCGATACTCGCAATGGGCATTATAGTAAAGTTTCAAAATAGTCATCACCCATGGGAAGGGAATATTGTTAATAAGCTAACAATCAATGTAAGTACTGCAAGAAGTGGAATTTACTGCCATGATTCAGAATCAAAGACAGGGCATTAAGTGGATGGCCACTAGCCAAAGATGTGTAAAAGGGGAGAGAAGTGGAGAGCACTTAACTCTGGAGTTCATGTGTTCTATGAAATAGTTAGCTAGGTTTGTGCTGCTAATGTCAGATCCATTATGAAACCTTCATTCTACAGAGAAAATAGGTCTGAAGAAAGTCATTCCAAAATGGAGAAAAACATTTTAAATTTCTCTGTTGTAAAGTTGACTTGGTTTATTACTTTGATTATCAAACATTTTTAGTTCAGTATTTCATTTGAAAAGAGACCATGTTGCTCTTATACTTCACTTGTTCCCAGTACACTCAGCATTCTGAAAAATTCTGGCACTTTCATTCATCTTTGCATCTATTACCTGACCACGTTACTTTGCCTTGCAATTTAAGGGAAGATCTGGAGGAAAAGTGGATAGCGGGTTTGATAAAGGAATATTTTCGAAAGGGTGGAATAAATATTCCTTAAGAATATATTCTCATAAAATTGTAGTTACTTAAAGATAGTTAGGTATATTGTTTAGATTCCAAAATAGATTTTTGAAGGGTTATTTTTAACACTTAAATAATGTTTTTAATTTTACTCTTCAGGATAAAAATCACAAACCAGTCTCTGGGTAGACTTAAAAGTCTTGCTAATTAAATTCTGCCACAAACAGGCTACTGTGCCTGTGATTTATTACGAAGCTGTGGATGTGCTGAGAAGTAATTGGTAACTATTTCTTTGTCCATTTTTTTGGTTAGCAGCTGATTTATATCTCCAAATATCTCTTGATGGTTCAAAATTGTGTTTTGAATACAAAACAGAGTCATTAGGACTTCCATTCAAGAACTTTCTACCAACCCAAATTTAGAAGTTTTAGGGGATTAAGAGTAATGGAATAGTAGAGAGCCATCAAATTTCTACACTGTGAATTCCAAATGTGTGTCTGTGATGGCGTCCTGTTTATAATCACACAGCTCTCACTGAATTCTTTAGCACTACTTGGTAACCAAATGGTGTTTCTTGCTGAGACCTCTTCAACTTTCTGCTTTCAAAGCTGCCTCAAAGTTCTATGACTGCTGTCCATAAGCTCCATTCTCCTATTTTCTCTACCTTTCATCAAGCACTGCTCACTCTGAATCATGATCATTATGCTGGTGCTGACTTCTTTGGGGACTGTTGTGTTCCAAAGCTACTGTGTTTTCTATGCAGAGATTGGGATAATGTTCCTTCGATTTCTATTTTCTCTTCCAGTTAAACTTTTTTTTTTTACTGATATCAGGCAGAATTCATGGTTCCCTTTATTAGTATCTTATTGTTGCTGTAACTAACATAATGCCTTCATAACAACACCAAAAATCTGTTTTTAAATTAGAAGTCTCACATAGGTCTCATGGCGCAAATCAGGGTGTTGTCAGGACCATATTCATTCCTTAGGGAAAAATCTGTTTCTTTGCATTTTCTGGCATCTAGCTGTCTCCTACATTCCTTCATCTGTCACCCTCTACCTTCATCTTCCAGTCAGCATCGTTACATCTCTTAGCATTCTTCCAAGGTCACATTTCCGTCTGACTACAGCAAGGAAATAGTCATCACTTTTAAAGAGCAGTGTGATTAGATTCAGCTCACATGGATTTATCCCATCTCCTCATCTCATGGTCCTTAATCATATCTGCAAAGTCTTTTTTTTTGCCGTCTTCACAGACTCAAAAAATTAGGATTTGGACATCTTTAGTGAAATCTGTGTGATTTCTATATTTCTTATAATTATTCTGAAAGATAAATATTATTTACCATTTATCAATGAGGAACTTCATCATTTTAAAAATAAAGAAAGTAAGGATCCAGGTGTTTAGTACTTTTTTATAGGACACAGGGCTAAGTGAGTGGTGAAAATGGGATTCATACTGTACTGTGTTGAGTTTCAAGGCCTGCCTCTTGGCACACAGTACATGGTAGAAATTAAAAGATAGAGACATGATTATTTGGAATGAATGAAAAGATTTCATGAAAAAAAGTGCTATTACTGTTATCCTTTGAGTGAAGAGTAACATTTTGGCTGGTGAGTGAATGGAATTCCAGGTGGAGGGACTATAATGAACAACTAAGTATATGACATTTGAGTACATTTGAAAAATTATGCACTTTAGTCATTCTTGGTGCAATGGAGTGAGATGAGAATTTTGTAGATATATGGTAGAAATTCTTTTCCATCATTCTGTCTCCTAATTTTGTGCATGATGGGAAGTCACTGAAAGTGTTGGGCAAAGAAGGGCATATGAGGATTATAATTTTGTTAGAGAAAGATTGTTGGAGATTTTGTGTTTTCCAGGGATAATTAGAATGGTGTGAAAGAAACAATCAGCTTTAAGATATTTAAAGCAAGATCCTAGTGAAGATTAACTGGAGGTGGTAGAGCATTTTACATAAAGGGGAAACACTTTGGAGCCACTGAGGTAGTCTCCCTCAGAGAAATAAGGTAAATGCACCTTTGAAGCTTCTGAAACCTCAGATGCATAACTCTAGATCTGGAAATTGGTATAATTTGTATAATTTGTATCTTGTTTTAAAATATTCAAAGAAGTAGCCAGACAATAGACAAGGGAATGAGGCTCAAGATACTGGAATTACAAGGTGGCAGCTGCTAAGCTCACTTTGATCTCACGATGTAGGACAAATGTATGAACTGAAAGGGAGTCAAGCGTAACCATCACAGAATGGGCAGATTATTTAGTTCTGCTAGCTCTGTGAGCCCACATTGGTGCCTTCAGCAGTGGCTGGAGTATGTCTTCAAAAGTAGTTTGCTTAGTAACCTGCTGGATCTGTTGTTCCTACTCATTTCATAATCTCAGTTGAACATTTTCTTATTCTCCCTACTTACCACTAGAGGTTGCCCCAACAACCAGGAACTACTATTAGGCTGAAACAGTATATTTCAGTCCAGTGTTTGGAAAGTCACATAGTAAGCTGCCCTTTATTACTGCGGACTGTGTGATGTTCTTATAACCAAGTCCTTTGAGAATCCTCTTTGGCATTATATTCTATAGTACTAGGGAAAATGTGTACAAGTAATAATAGTAGCCCACTTATTACTCAAAAATGCTCACTAGATGAGGATAATGATAAAACATGGAAAAGGGGTCAATTTATAGTATATGTTGATTGAGGAAAAGTAGACTTTCAATGCTGATCAGAATGTAGGTTTACATGATACTGAAATATGAAGTTGCACACATGAAGATAAGAGTGACTGAGTTAGAATAAAGTACCTGAGATAAAAAAAAATGAGCATGGTTTCATGCAGTTTTTATTTTCTTCTAGTAGAGGACGACTTCTGCTCATAGTTCCTTGGCTCTTAGAGCACAAATAAAATTGGCATTTACTTTTTTGGTTTAATCCAAACTGTTTGATAAGGAGCTACAGATACCTAAATGGAGATCAGGAGAAAGAGGGGTACAGAGAGATTTTGATTGTCCGTATCAGGTTGCCACATAAAAGCGGATAGGTGAGCAGGCCATTGGAACTGAGAACTGCATATATGAGCAAATTCACACACAGGCTGTATGCCAAAAAAGGGATTATTCTAGATAATTAGAAGAGGAGAGACTATAGAGAAAGAAATCTTGAATGCCCAAATTTACAGGGTAGAAGGAAAAGGAAGGTATACCGGTAGGGGAACGGGGGAGAGGTCAGAAGACATAGTCGAACCAGAAGCATATAATCGCGGTAGTACATGACTTCGCTCTACATGATGTCTGCAACTGTGTCTGTGATGATCCTTTCAAAGTGAAAGCATTATGTGAACTTTTCTCACAATGTAAAGTCTCCCTCTCTCTCTTTCTCTCTCTCTCTCAAACACACACACACACACACACACACACACAGTATTTGTTACTCTGCCAGTTTCATTGTCAATTCAATTCAAATTAGTTTATCAGAACTAAATGATTTTTGATAAATCACTATTTAACCACAGAAGAGGTCTCTCCATTAACCTACTTAAATTAACTTTGAAAAACTTCACTTCTTTGTCCATTCTCTGTAGAAGTCTTTGATTTGAAAGTCCGATTCCCCCTCTGAGGAATTACATTTATTCTTCAAAATTTTATGAGACTATCTTGTAGTCATCTAGCCAAACCTATTTACATTGTCTCTATAAAGGAATAGATTTTTATGATAGTTATCCCTATTTTACAAGTTTGAAATCATTCTATCAGCAACCCAACATCATAATTTGATACACTGTGTCTGAGGTCTTTGGGCAAAAGTTATATTTCAAAAAGTGTGTCCTTAGGGACATTTTCTCTTCAAAAGGATGGAATAATTAGTTTGTAAGAAATGACACAGCCACACATTGTCAATGTAATTAAGTGTGCTGCTGCCAAAGTCAGACAAGCCTACATTTCTGTCATCCTGCCTGAAGCCAGAGCCAACATATTTTTTGCTTATTATTTTATAATCACCACTTAGAGAAGCTCAAGGAAGCTTCTTGAATCCCAGGAAAACCATAAAACAAGATTGCCTGCCATCCTGGCAATGCACCCAATATTAAAACATAGTCATTTAGTCCATCCCTACTACTTGTCTTTTGCAGCAATATACCAATTACATAGGAATTATTGTGTTTCTGAAACCATCAGAAGAGAATTTTCTTTGGCTTTGTCCTTTAATCACTGCCAGTGTATAATAATGTGGATCATTAAAAGCGAAAATAAAATTTGATCAGCATTTTCTGTTTTTAGGCCAAACCCTAAGCAAATAGAGAATAGATTAGACTTATTTATCCTTGACTTCTCTTCAGCCACCTTTAGCCATGTTTGTTATGGAGTAGGGTAGCTATTATTTGGGGCTGCAAATGTAAGTGCTTTCCTGCTCTTTCTGTTGTCAGACTTCACTCTTGTGTGACTGGAAGGGGTAGCAGGTGTGACCCACTACAGTGACACCATTCCTAGACACAGTCATTATGCTGTGTTGGGAGTTTGACCAAAGTGTGTAGGGTTGCCATTTAAAATACAGGATTCCCACTAAAGTTGAATTTTAGATATACAATGAATGGGGAGCTAGGTTATAGAATTTTAAAAAATTGTATTACTTTTTATTGATATAACATTGGTTGAAACCATATATGATTTAGGGATAGAGATACCTCTTCAGTTGTCCATCACCACATCATGCCTGCCACCAAAGCACCAATAATTCTCCACCATAATCAATTGGCCCCTTCTTCCTGTCACTATTTACCTTCTACCTTCCCCCTCTGGTAGCTTCAATTTTAGGTTAGCTTTCTGAGATTTGTTTTATTTTGTTTTCTGTTCCTTGTTTTGTTTATTTACATTCCACCTAAGAGTGAAATCATGTGATATTTGTCTTTCTCCTTCTGACTTACTCCCCTAAACATGATCCCTTCCAGTCCCATCCATGTTGTTGCAAATGGTAAGATTACATATATTTTTAAATATATATAGGTGAATAGTATTCCAATGTGTAAATATATTATATCTTCTTAATCCACTCCTCTGTCTTTGTGTACTTAGGTTGTTTCCATAATTTGCCTATTGTAAGTAGTGGTACAGTGAACATAAGAGTGCATGTGTCTTTTCAAATTAGTGTTATTGCTTTCTTCAGATAGATACTTATAAGTGGGAGTGCTGGATCATATGGTAGATCTATTTTTAATATTTTGAGAAACCTCTGTATTGTTTTCAATAGGGACTGGACTCGTCTCTTATTTCTACCAGTATACGAGGGTTTCTTTTTTTCCTATATCCTTACCAACTGGGTCATAGAATTATTCCACCTCTGTAGAAATCTTGTTAAACATTGAATGAGACATGCACTGATACAGACTTATATGAAAGTAATGTTTCTGTTTATTTGAAATTTAGTTTTAACTGGATATCCTGTATTTTTGTTTGCTAAATATGGTGACCCTAGAAATGAAGCCAGTGCCATATCTTTTTTTTTTTTTTTTAAGTAAGTGCAGGAGGGAGAAATTATTTCTGTTGGTGAGGTGTGGAGGAGCATCAACTGCAAACCCAGCAATAGCCACTATTGCTGTTGGGTAAAAGGACAGTCTTTTGATCATAGTAAGCCAAGTGGAGGGAAGCTGGCATTTGAGGTAGATAGTCGTTCTAGGACCCATTTACAGACAGGTTATTTAAATCTTCCTTTCATGATACGCTCTGTTCCCAGCATCCTTCCAGGTATGTGAGCCAAAACAGTACTTTTTCTTGCATTAAAAATGTGACGTGGGTGTTGTCACTATTAACAGTATTTTCCACATTCCTTTAGAGTATGTGGCACTCTCCAACTGTTCCCTGGTCTGCTCTGGCTTTTCTCAAAGAATGTACTTTTTGGACTGCTCGTATGTTTGCCAGTGGACTGTTATCCCTTATTAACACTGCAAAGGCCTTCATGGACAGAGTTCTTCATGGGTTAAGGGGCGAAACTGAAATATACTCTTTTACTTCCTGAATGAAGACGTGAAGGTCATTATAAGGAAACTTCTTTATTTAGGAAAAAGTGCAATCTAAATTTACCAAAATATGAATATTGTAAGACAACTTGCAGATAGAAGAAACAGAGAAGTAGGCACTTTTCTTTGTCACCTATCAAATAATTAAAAAAATCAAAGACTAACTGAAATTATCAGTAGGGGCCCTCCAGGCAAGAAAGAAATCTTAAAAGAAGTCTTAAAAGAAGGGGGATTGAAAAAAGTGAAGATAAATGAGAAAACAGAAAGAAAATGTTCTTTAAACATGTAGTAGTACCTGCTTTTCAGTTTTAAGTACCTTATAAATTAACTACCAAGCTCTGTCTCCATATGGACTTTACTACCTCTCTAGAAATCTTGTCAACTATTTTCAGCTTCATGGAGAATTAGTCATAAACATGAAAGTAGTGTTCTAATTTGGCCATAGGTTATCCTTAAGGCTCAAAATCTTTGCAATCCCCCTCCTAGAGAAAATAGGTGCAGTAGGATGAATTACTAGGTTAGGCTAAGGCCAAATGTCAAGAATCATGGCACTTAACAGCTTACTCATTAGGCAGGTTTGGAATATGAAGCAAAAGCCTATACCAGGAACTGAGACTCAGATGAGATTGGATCGATGCTAGAGACGAGCCCTTCCGGGCTGGAACTTGGCAGCTAATAGAGACCAGAGCTCACTACTCAGACTCCTGACAAAGAGAGTAAGAATAAGGTGGTTAAAATCATATTGATCTATATGGTTTTCCCTGAGCAGAATCTAACATAAACCCACTTCTTTTGTTTACCATCACCTGTGTTGGAGAAGAGTATTGGAGTTTAGGCATGGATGGTGATGGTAATTGTACGGCAGTGTGAATGCACTTAATGCTACTGAATTGTACACATAAAAGTGGTTAATATGGCAAATTTTATATTATGAATGTTTTATAACATAAAATAAATTAAATATAATTTAAAGTAGAGTTAGCCATGAATTTAAGAAGAGAACATTCATTATGGCCTCATGTTTTTTGTATTCTAGTTTGTAAGTGTGGGTACTTAGAGCTCCAGTGAAGTTTCTCAAGGTTATGAGACAATAAGATGATGTTATAAGACAATAAGATGAGAAAGGGGCTGAGAAGTTGAAGTGTGTATAAAGGATGAATTTGATGGAATGTAAGCTGATCTCCAGAAATCCAGCCTTTATGTTTAGGTTGACCCCAGAAGAGGTAGAAAACGACAAAAGGGTTCTCACTCTAATGAGAACCCTTTAAGCAGCATTCTCAAAGTCCCAGACACATTTTAGTGGCCAGACTCATGTGATATACATAGCTGTCTATAAGAGAATCTGGAAAATTTATTCTGAGGAACAATCTGTCTTACCCCAAACCAGGAAGTATTTGAGAACTTATGTAGAAAGCAGCTGTCCTTCTCTGCCACAGTAAGAAATGGTGTCCATCTACTGAATTTCTTTGAAACAAAGAGGACTACAGAAAAGTTAATTTAGCCTGGGGACAAAAGGGGTGTTTTTTTAAAATATTTATTTATGCATACAAGAATGGGGGTGAAGACCAGAGGTGCAGGGGGTGAGAGGATTCACCAGAGACAGAGTGGGGAACAGAACAGGCAGATCGACTGAAATACACTGCTGAGGGGAGCAGTGGGCGAGGCAAGAGAGGTCTGCTGCTCCATGTGGGTAACTCCCTGGCTGGGGATCAAGCCTGTGCTGCATTGGCTATGGATAGCTTCACAGGTTGTTTCTTAACCCCTTGCACCACCAGGGAGGCCCAAAAGGGGTGTTCTTTAATCAAAGTTATGCACAAGGCTTTTTAGGCAATAAATGTGAGTTAGGCAACATTATGTTTCTTTTGCTTATCCATCATCTCTCTTTATCTTCTTCTCCCTCAGGCATATTTATTTTTCAAATCATAAGTATCTTCGCATATTTCACATCCCTTTACTTACAGAAGCTTCTTCCAGGAAAAGACCTGATAAACCCAATTTCGTTATGGTTTAAATGATGAAGTTTAGAATTGTTCATCTGAACATTGTAAACATACTTAAAGGAGAAGAAACTTGAAGCTAAAAGTTATAACATCCCACTGGGATGTGTTCTTAACATAGGAAGTAGAAAAGTTTAAAGGGTACAGGGCACTTCCTGTAGCTTTCGTAATGCTACCATTTCGTCTGTCTCTTGTCTGAATGCTCCTAAGAATCTCACTGACCAGAGCGATATGGTTCAGTCTTGGAGACTGTCAATCTGGCAACAGCTATTAAATTCAGTCTGAGACCAAATAAAAAGGAGCATTTTGCAATTGGATTGAATAATGGTTGATAGCATAAAAGACGCAGGAATCACGATCAGATAGCTGTGGGAGTCAGACTTCCCACAACTCAATCATTGAATGCTGGGAAGTAGAGTTAACCTTACGGCATCTAACAGAATTGACCCAGGACAAGTTTTTTGCTTGTGACAGAAGCATATTTCTTTTTCTGCTCATTGAATAGCCAAATAGAATTGACTGATGGTTTGCTACATGCCATCAAGAGATATCTTAGTTAGCACATCTGATAGGCTACAGAATAGGAATGCTGCTTAACATGAATTTTATTGCATCTCAGCACCTGCTCCAGCCAGTAGTCATTACTATCTAGGGGAGGCTGTGCTCAGATTATCATTATTCCTGTATCTTTGCATTTGTATTCTGCAGACTACTCTGCAAGGTAAAATTGATAAATGAAGGCACTGATTGTGAATGGCAGAAACCTGTGGCTGCAAGTCCTTTGCAAGCCTGGAATATTAGGAAAGGTTGGTAGTAGGGAATTGTTTATGTAATTGGAATCATTATCTAGATACACCAACCCCACCCCCTCCCTCTTTCCTTCCCTCTCTCCTTCCTGTCTATTCTCCCTTCTCCCATTTCCTTCTTTCTTTATTTTTTTGTCAAGAGGTATTATTTTAATAATCCACAAGGAAAAATATCATGTAATAACTAGGATAAAAAGAATTAAGCCAAAAAATCCAAATCACTAATCAATAGGATAAATGCTAGAGTCTTAGAATCCCCTGTGTTAGTGTGAGGGACAATATTCACACAGGATAGACAGGGCAGTCAATGAGCTGTTGAAATGCCTCCTTATCAAACTGTATGTATCTGCTGATCCAGGTTCTCTGAATATATCCTTGCCCACTGAGTCCCTTGGTGGGTCTTTGAAGCGTTTTAAGACCCTTCAGATTATTTCAGTATCTAGAATCTAAAGAGCTGGATCTTCACATGACTGGGGACTAGTAAGAAGCAGCTCCTGGTGTCTAATCTGACTGTTTATACCCATGTCACACCAGTAGTTAACTGCTAGAATTTTTAACGCTAAAGTGCCCTCCAACTATGCAAATAGAGTTTTACGATAGGCTAGTAAATATAAAATAAATCGATCTTATATAATATACTGGATTTTTTGTTCTGAGGTACAAAATTAGGCACTCAGCCCTCCTTGGCCTTTGATGAGGAACTGAATCAGTATTCTTGAACTGATAAAACTGTTTTTAGGCAGGGAATATCAACCCTATCTGAGTACATGGGAAAAAGCAGGGGACATGCGCAGTCCAGTATAAATGTGACAATTCAACTCATTTTGTATGACCTAATGTGACCCTTAGAACTTTTGCTTATTAATCTGTAAATGGATTTACTACTACATGTTATTGTTTCTCTGTGTTATTACATATTGAGAAAGTTCATGGGACTCCCAGAGGCATTCAAGTTTTACCTTTTAGATACTTCTTTCCTCCAAAATTCAGTAAGTACAAAACTGTTTCATGTCTTCAGAGTCAAGAGTATACACTGGAAAAAAGAGTCTCTTCAATAATTGGTGTGGGGAAATGGGCAGATGCAACCAAAAAATGAACAAGACCACTATCTCACACCACAAAAATTAGCTCAAATGAATAAAATGCTTGAATGTAAGACATGAAACCATAAAACACATAGAAGAAAACATTTCACACTATAGGCTTTAGTATGCTCTAATAGATTGGATGCCGATAGCGGGAGAAACAGAATATAGATGTTAGTGACTAAGTGAAACTAAAAAGATCTGTTCAACAAAAGAAATTATCACTAAAGCAAAAGTACACCCTTACTAAATGGGAGGAAATATTTGCCCACATGTATCTTGGAGTTGATATTCGAACTCTACAAAGAACTCATATAATTCAAAAAAAGTAAAGAAATAAACCAGTCAAAAAACAGGTAGAAGGGCTAAATAGACCTACATCTCCCAAGAAGACTTACAGATGAAGAACAGGCACATAAAAAGATGCTCAGTGTATCTTATCATCAGGGAAATGCAAATCAAAACCACAATGAGATGCCACATCACACCTGCGAGAATGACTCATATCAAAAAGACCAGAAACAGGTGTTGGCAAGGAGAAAAAGGAATCCATATACACTGTTGGTGGGAATATAGCCTAGCCCAACCCCATGGAAAACAGGATAAAGATTTCTCAAAATACTAAAAATAAATCTACCATATAACCCAGCAATCCCACTTACAGGTATCTACTCAAAGAAAGGAAAAAACACTAATTTGAAGGGATATATATGCACTTTTATAATAACTGCAGTGCTATTTACAATAACTGAGCAGCTATGGAAAAAACCTAAATGCCCAGAGACAGATGAATGGATCAGTAGATGTAGTATATACACACACAAATACTGTGCAGCTAAGTTATACTATATATACTATATAGTGTATATACTATATATAACCACATATATAACTTAGGTGAGTTATACTATATATATATGAGATAAACTCTTGTAATTTGCAACAAATGTACAGAGTTGGATGTGACTATGCTAAGTAAGTCAGAGGGAGAAAGATTACCCAGTGTTGTCACTTATATGTGGAATATAGAGAAATAAAACAAAGGAGCAGATAAACTCAAACCAATAACAAATTCTAGAAATCTGACTATGGAATCAAGTTGACCAGTGGGGGAGGAAGAGTAAGGAAAGCAAAGTGGGGAGGGAGTGCAATAAACTATGGTGAAGGACTATGGTTACCTTGGTAGGTAGTAGGTGTTGTGTGGTAACATATGTCTGAAGGGTGTGATCCTGTACCTCTCAATCACGTACAGTGTTGTATATGTCTACAGTGTCACCTTAGTGATTGTTTTAAAAAATAAATGCAGAAAGGAAGGAAAAAAAGAGAAAACTATCCAAAGAATATGTCACTTCAAAATAGCATTATCCAATTTAATCTTTTCCTATAGATTAAATTAAATCAACAAAACCAAGTCTAGAAATGACTGCAGAATTGAGGCCACTAGAGGGCGAGAGGAGGTGGCCCCACTGGTAGAGGGTAAAGGAATATAGGTGCTCTGGGTGAGTTGGGTGTGGGAATGCACAATGTGAAGGTGAGAGTCTGAATCATATTGAGTTTTGTAACCCAGTGTCACTATAAATAAATAAATATTTATATAAGAGCTCAGTTACTTAGTGGAAATGGACATAGGTACTAAAATGTTTTCTATCATTAGCAGGATTTATATTTTCTTGGTCATCGTTAGCCATGGTATTCTTGACATTAGCTTCATCCTCTGCTGTGTTATCGTTATGCATTTCTTTGAACCATTTGTATGCAGTGTGTGATCGGGTCTGTACAGATTAAAATAACCTGAGAGAGCCAATTTAAAGCTTGGGATGAGTGTGCCTCGGCATTAGAAATTTTCTGGCACACAAACACCTCGTAAATCCTGGTGTTAAGTTTACAGTGGGTGTGATGGAATGTACAGCTCAGGCTCTTTGCCCTCGTTAGTGCAAAAGTAAATTGTAAGGGCTCTCACACAGCTCCAAGGGGAATAAAGAAGGAGAGGGAATGGAAAAGACTTTATGAAATATGATAGCTACGGCCTTGGTACCCTGAGATGTAAATACACCAGTCAAAAAGGCTAACATCTTTGCTGATTTTAGCTTTGTATGCTAATTAAATACATGCTATTGTTTAGTAAAAGGAAATCAGAATGGTTTTTAGCATCAAATTCAAAATGGAATAGGAACTTGAAACAAGCCTTCTATAAACAGTTCCTTATTGAGATGTGGTAAATGATGGGAAATTGCTAACCATCATGATGGCATCTCTGAAATTAACTTACCTGTTTTCCTCAAAAATTTACATTGTTACCGGAGGGGATTCTACTAAGTGAAATAAGTCAGAAAAAGACAGACAAATAGCGGATGATTTTACTCATTTGTGGAATATTGAGCTAACAAAAGAACTGACAAAACTGAATCAAACAAACTCTAGAAACAGGACTATGGGTGCTTTGGTGGTGGGTCTGGTATGGTGACATAGTGCAAGTGGGGAGATGTGACCCTATTTCCCTAAATCATGCACAGTGTTGTAAAGCAGTGTTACTTCAATAAAGAAAATTTTTTTGTGTTGTTAAATAACAAATATGTTAACTTGATATGCTCATCTGTTAGACCAGTGGTTTTCAAATTTGTAGGGTCCTTATCATTTCTTGAGAAACTTTAAAAAATAGTGATACTGGGCCTCCCCGGTGGCTCAGCGGTTGCGTGCTGGGCTGCAAAGCTGCCCGCAGCTTCTGCAGCACCGGTTCGATCCCTGGCCACCGGTGAGGAGCCCACATGGCACGCAGACCTCTCCTGCCACGTCCACTGCTCCCCTCAGCAGTGTATTTCATCAGTCTGCCTGTTCTGTTCCCCGCTCTGGCTCTTGTGAATTCTCTCACCCTCCCACACTTCTGACTATACCTAGTGCTTGTATAAATAAATAAAAATCTAAAAAAAAAAAAAATAGTGATACTTTGTTCCCGCCCACCCAACGAGATTGTGTTTTATTTGGTCTGGACATCAGAGTTTTAAAAAACACTCCATGGTGAGTTAAAAAAAATTCCTTCTTTATTGAGGTTTAATTAACAAAATTATAATTTATTTAAACTGCATAGCATGAGGATTTGATATATGTATACATTGTAAAAAGATTCACAAGGAAATTAATACATCTGTCACCTCAAATAGTTACCTTTCTTTTCATGGTAAGACTGGGTAAGATCCACTTTCTTAGCCAAGTTCAATTGTACAGTCAAGGATTATCAACTGTATTCACCAATCTCATCCTGAGAACTTTTTCATATAATAACTGAATATTCATTTTCTTTACCAACTTCTCCCTGTTGCCCAACCTCTGGCAACTACCACTCTACTTTCTGTTTCTGTAAGTTCTGCTTTTATAAGGTATCCCTATATAAGTGATGCCATGCAGTATTTTTCTGTCTTGTTTTTACTCAGCATAATGCCCTCCAAGCTCATTCATGTTGTGAAGTACAAGTTGAGAACCACTGCGTGAGAACCATTTTTGAACCATTTAGTTTAGAGACCATAAATGCTTCAAAAATAAAAATTCACAGTGCTTTTTAAAAAAGCAGGAAGTCATTCATTTATAGTTATATTTTTAATATACATATATTCTTAAAACTATAAGTAGCATAGAAAATAATTGTTCAAAATATTTAAGGCTTAGAAACATTTGAACTGAGAGTGAATATTTAATTGAATATATCTAGAAACATTGCTTCACAGCTTAGTTTAAAATTATAGTGCATAAAATTTATAGAAATCCAGAGATGCATATATTGTAGATTTTATAGTATCTTTAAGCAAGCAAAATATGTGAGCATACACAAAGAATGGCGTCAATGAGAAATGTTTTTCTGTAGGCACTTAGCAAGGGAAAAGGTATTTCTTTACCACAAAGTAATTGTTTCTCCTTGGAAGAGAGAGACAATAATCCCTACATAGAAGATAATAGCAGCTGAATGCTGATGGTTTGTCTGATTTGATTACAGTTAATTAAGAATGTAGACATTTCTGAGATTCAAACCTGCTCTGTATCAGAGGTGATGGGATCATTTTGACACTTCAAACAGTCTGTGAGTTGAGAGAAGGCTGTTGGAACTTTGAGGTCAAAGAAAGGCTTTGATGCAATTACTTATCATTACTAGGCTTCTGGTGCAAAGACTAAATTCACTTCATTAGTAACTTTAAACCCTTCGGGTGGGCCTATTTAAAGTGTTCATTAAAAAGCATTGTGGGACACTTTTTCTTCTTCCAGAAACAAATCACTTTCTCACCTGTCTTAGCTAAATCTGAATATAAAAAAAGCAGTGAATATTTAAACTGATTTTTCATTCTCCAAAAAGACAGTAAAGCTCCAAGGCCAGTCATTCCTAGGTGTTCTTCTGCAAGGATTTACTCACATCATGGCATTTTTAAGGAGAAAAGGTTATTACAAAAAACTATATATCAATTTACACTGGGAAATGGTCTTGACAGACAACACTTTCTTCATGTTGCCAAGAAATGTGTTTTAGAACTAAAAATAGCACAATTTTTGTGAGTGCAATTCCCTAATACAAGAGCTTTGTGATTTATGGAAGTTATGAAACAAACTATTCATTTTACAATAGTCTCAGTAAAATGTGTTACATGTCATTTTTATAGAGCTGATGTTATTGTCCCCAAAGTTAATCCCTAAGGATTTCAAGTTTTTTTCCCTAACAGTAAATTCTTTTTCCCCTCAGTTTATATGAGGGTTAATTTTATGTGCCAGCTTGACTGCAGTAAGGGATGCCCAGATAGCTAGCAAACCATTATTTCTGGGTGTGCCCCTGAGGGTGTTTCTGGAAGAGATTAACATTTGAATAGAGACAATTTGGTTTAGCTGGAATAACTACCTCCTGCCACAAATATTAGTGCTCCCAATTCCCAGGCCTTCAGGTTTGGACTGAATTACTCTACTGGTTTCCTGCTTTTCCAACTTGGAAATGGCATATTGTGGGACTTCTTAGTCTGCATAATTCAATTCCTCTAATATATTTCCTCTTACCTATCTCTCTCTATATATCCTATTGCTTCTGTTTCTCTGGAGAAACCTGAGTAGTGCAGCTTCTACATTATAAAGAAACCAGGGTTCTTGGAAATCATTGTAAATTTTCTCCTGAGAGTAGGCTGACAACATCTAAGCTTTACACATTCATCTGTAACTGGATCCCTACAGTGTCTGGGTGCCACAGGGCAAGGCAGCTTTGTTGGGGCTGAGGCAGGACACAGCCCACCACTTGTGGATGTGTTTCACACCACCCCAGCCAGCTTTGGCAATGGCTCCCTAGAGTCAACAGGCCCATCAACCTGACTTGACCTGAGTGCAGGCTGGGCTGGACTTTTCCCCCATTTTTATCTGGCTGTAGGATTCAACAATGAATCAATCAGCTATAAGCAAAATGGACCGATCAGGTTCAAGCTCACTTCATTGTTAATTATCCTGACTGAAAAATGGAAAATGAGTTGATGGGTGCTAAATGGTCAAATCAGATGCTTAGAATTGAAAATGGTCCAAGCAGGCTTGTAGTGTGGGGCACTCTGAGGGGATATAAGGCAAAGCAAGAGCCAGCTTGAGTCATTTTGCTCTGGGCCTCTGAAGAGAGAAGAAGGATTCATTGGATTATCCTGAGGAAGTAGCAGTCAGCAGCTAGCCTTCGAAGAGGAAGTATTCATTGGACTGTCATCAAAGATGAAGGATTCTGCTACCAGTCTCAAAAGAGAAAGACATAGAGCAATTGACTTCCATGGGATTCACCAGACCTTTGTAGACTTATAGTCCTCCACATCTTTGTAGATCTTCACAACAACTTGGCTACTGAACCTGCCTCTGACATCACCGGCAAGGAGCAATGTTGGGCTTGGCCCAGTATCTCAAAGAACTGACAACAGCCTTTGGCTCTCTGGTACCACCTCTTTGTGCCTGTTGTGTCCATTGCTGCCTGGTTTGGTGTCTAGTCCAGCTTCAGACTGCTTCTATGGACTGCTGAGGCATCACCTCATCTTCCATGAGTGACCTTTGTCCACATATGGTGGACACTAGCTGGGATGAGATAGTGGGCCACTTGTGGCCTCCAAAACACTTTCCCCAATTTCTTGTTTGTTAAATAAATCTTTTCTTCAGGCATGTGAAAAAATGTTCACTAGCACTTATTATCAGGCAAATGCAAATCAAAACCACATCACACCTGTGAGAATAGTCCATATAAAACAGAAACAGCAAGTGCTGGTGAGGATGTGGTGAAAAAGGAACCCTCCACACTCTGTTGGAAATGTAAACTGGTACACTCACTATGTAAGCTGTATGAGGGTTCCTTAAAGCACTAAAAATGGATCTACCATATGACCCAGCGATTCCACTAGTAGGAATCTATCCAAAGGACACAAAAACATTAATTTAAAGAGATACCAGCACTCCTATATTAATTGAAGCACTATTTACAATAGGAAAGATATAGAAACAGACCGCCGGGGCAGACTGGGCGCTCAGGGAGTGCGTCCCGCATAGTCATTTTAGAACAGGGACATTACTTCAGTAAAGACTGCTTGAAACCAGCAGAAGGCTCCGGGAGGAGTCAGATTTGAGCTGGGAAGTTCACCCAAGATGCCAGCCAGTACGAGCAACACAGTGTCCCAATGCATACGGCAAATTAGAAAACAGACAGTAGGGAGTAGAAAAACCACACGCAACCCAGCAACTCCTCAGGAAAAAAGCATACCACAAGAAGAAAACCATCCCCCAGATTTCAATGACAGTAACTTGGAAGAACTTCTGAGCCTTCCAGAAAGAGATTTAAAATTGCCACGATTAAAAAACTGACAAAAGTCATAAAGGAAAACAATGATAAGGGAAAAATAATCAAGGATCAGAAGAATGAAATTGAGTCCCTAAAGAGAGAAGTAAAAGAAATACAGGAGATCAAAGAATTAGTGGAGGCACTAAAGAACTCTGGGAAAAGCAATGAAAGCAGAATAGATGAAATGGAAGAATGAATAAGTACTCTTGAAGACACAGAAATGAAAAGAAACAAAACAGAAGAGGAAAGAGAAGTATGAAGGACAAAGACCGAAGAAAGACTTAGGGAACTATCTGACTCCATGAGGAAAGGAAATATAAGAGTTATAGGAATCCCAGGAGGAGAGGAGAGAGAACTAGGAAAAGAGAAACTATACAATTGAAGATATAATTGAAGAGAACTTCCCAAACATGAAGAAGGAGCTGAAAATTGATATATAAGAAGCAAACAGAACACCAAACTTCCACGACGAAAGGAAAAATACAGCAAGACACATAATAGTAAAGCTCCCAAGAATCCAGGACAAGGAAAAAATAATGAAGCTGACAAGAGGGAAGAAACAGATAACATTCAAAGGAAAACCAATCAGACTGACATCAGACTTCTCCGAAGAAATACTACAGGCAAGGAGAGAGTGGAGGGACACAGTCAACACACTCCAAGAAAACAGATGCCAACCAAGAATACTCTATCCCGCAAAGCTCTCCTTCCTCTATGAAGAAAGAATAAGGACCTTCCCAGACAAACAGAAACTCTGGAATTTCATTACGACTAAACCCCCACTCCAAAAAATACTACAAGGAGTCCTAAAGCCAGAACCTCAGAGGGACAAATAACAACGAAAGAAGGCCAAAAAAAAAAAAAAAGTTATTAAAAGAATAAATAAAATCAAAGGAAAGACAAACACAATGGCAAATAAAGATGCTAACATATCAATATTAACTCTAAATATTAACTCTATTAACATGTAAATGGACTAAACTCTTCAATAAAAAGACACAGAGTCACAGGCTGGATTAAGAAACAGAATCCAACCTTTTGCTGTCTCCAGGAAACACATTTAGCTACAAAAGATAAAAATAGACTCAAAGTTAAAGGATGGAAAACAATCCTACAAGCAAATCGACCAAAAAAGAAAGCAGGAACAGTTATACCAGATAAAACAGATTTCAAACTCAAAAAGGTAAAAAGAGCCCCAACGGTCATTATATTATGATCAAGGGGACAATACTTCAAGAAGAAATAACACTCATTAACATATATTCACCAAACGAAGGAGCACCAAAATATATCAGACAACTATTGTCATCTTTGAAAACAGACATCAGGGAAAACACATACGTAGTGGGAGACTTCAACACACCACTATCAACAATGGATAGATCAACGAGACAAAAAATAAGTAAAGACAATAAAGCTCTAAATAAGGATCTAGAGCGCTTGGGCTAAACAGACATCTATAGAACACTAAACCCAAAAAAATCTGAGTACACATTTTTCTCAAGTGCAAACAGATCATCCTCCAGGGTCGATCACATACTGGGACCCAAGACAAACATCAGCAGATACACCAAGAATAAAATCATACCAACAATCTTTTCTGACCATGAAGGCATCAAACTAGAAATAAACTATAAAAAGAAGGCAAGGAACTCTCCGACCTCATGGAGATTGAAAACCACACTTTTGGAAGACCACTGGACTAAGAGGAGATCAAAGAAGAAATTAAAAAATTATTTGAATTGAATGGCAAGAAGGACACCAATTTCCTAAATGTATGGGATGCAGCAAAAGCAGTAATAAGAGGAAAATATATAGCAGTAGAGGCTCATATCAAGAAACAAGAAAGAACTCAGAAAAACAACCTAACCTCGAAACTCAAAGATCTAGAAAAAGAACAACAAAAAGACCCCAAAACCAGTAGAAGAAAAGTAATAAAAACCGAAGCAGAAATAAATGAAATTGAAACTAAAAAAACAATCCAAAAGATCAATGAAACCAAGAGCTGGTTCTTTGAAAAAATAAATAAAATAGATAAACCGCTAGCCGGCTCACAAAGGAAAAAAGGGAGAAAGCACAAATAAACAGGATCATAAATGAAAGAGGAGAAATCAGAATGGACACAGCAGAAATCAAAAGAATAATCATTAACTACTATGAACAGTTATATGGAAACAAGTTCAACAATCTAGAGGAGATGGACAAATTCCTACAACTCTACAATCACCCAAAGCTAGATAAAGAAGAAATAGAACACCTAAACAGACCAATTACAAGCAGCGAAATAGAAATGGTAATCAAAAACCTCCCCAAAAACAAAAGCCCAGGACCTGATGGATTTACAAATGAATTCTACCAAACATTCAGAGACGAATTAGTGCCTATTCTTCACAAAACCTTCCAAAAAATTGAGAAGGGATAATACCAAACATGTTCTATGAAGCCAACATTACACTAATACCAAAACCAAACAAGGACAACACAAAAAAGGAAAACTACAGGCCAATCTCCCTAATGAACACTGATGCAAAAATCCTCAATAAAATTTTTGCTATCAGAATCCAACAATGTATGCATAAGATAATTCACCACGACCAAGTAGGATTCATTCCAGGGACACAAGGATGGTTCAACATCCGAAAATCAATCACCATTATCCAACACATCAACAAAAAGAAATATAAAAACCATATGATAATAGCAATAGATGCTGAGAAAGCTTTTGACAAAGTGCAACATCCATTCATGATAAAAGCCCTTGAAATTCTTGGGAAACAAGGAACATACCTCAACATCATAAAAGCCATATATGACAGGCCAACAGCCAGTATCATTCTCAATGGTGAAAAGCTGAAAGCATTCCCATTAAGATCTGGAGCAAGACACCACTCTCACCACTGCTTTTCAATATAATACTGGAAGTCCTAGCCAGAGCAATAAGACAAGAGAAAGACATACAAGGTATTCAAATAGGAAAAGAAGAAGTCAAACTATCACTATTTGCAGATGATATGATAATATACATAGAGAACCCAAAAACTCCACAGAAAAACTAATTCAACTCATCAATCAGTTCAGTAAAGTGGCGGGATACAAAATCAGCACACAAAAGTCAGTAGCCTTCCTATATATACACAATAAATCTGAAGAAGAAGAAATTAAAAAAACCATCCCTTTTAATATCAAAACAAAAAAAATCAAATACTTGGGAATAAATCTAACAAAATAGATAAAGGACCTATACAAAGAAAACTATAAAACACTGTTAAAAGAAATAGAAGAAGACACAAAGAAAGGGAAAGACATCCCCTGCTCATGGATTGGAAGAATAAACATTATTAAAATGGCCATCCTACCAAAAGCAATATACAGATTTAATGCTATTCCAATAAAAATTTCAATGTCATTCTTCAAAGAAATAGAAGAATTATTGATGAAATTCATATGGACTCACCAAAAACGCCAAATATCCTAAGCTCTCCTGAAAAAAAAAAGGGAATGGAGGCATCACACTCCCAGACTTCAAACTATACTACAAAGCCATAATCATCAAAACTGCATTGTATTGGGACTAGAACAGACACACAGACCAATGGAATCAAATAGAAAATCCAGACATAAACCCACAGATTTATGGTCAACTAATCTTTGACAAAGGAGCAAAGAATATGCATTGGAGCAAAGAAAGTTTGTTCAATAATTGGTGCTAGGAAAACCTACTCGCTACATGCAAAAGAATGAAGCTTGACTACTACCTCACACCATACACAAAAATCAACTCAAAATGGATTAAAGAACTAGACATAAGACCTGAAACCATCAAATACATGGAAGGAAATATAGGCGAAACACTACATGATATGCACATCAAAGACATCTTTACAGACACATCACCCAAAGCAGTGATAGTGAAGGCAAAGATCAACAGCTGGGACTACATCAAATTAAAGAGCTTCTGCACAGCAAAAGAGACAATAACAAAAACAAAGAGAAACCCTACCGACTGGGAGAACATTTTTGCACCCAACACTAATGATAAAGGACTGATCACAAAAATCTACAAAGAGCTGATGAGACTCAACACAAACAAAGAAAATAATCCAGTCAAAAAATGGGCTGAAGAGCTAGAAAGAAACTTCTCTGCAGAGGAAATGCATATGGTCAACAGGCATATGAAAAAATGTTCAACATCACTTGTAATCAGGGAAATGCAAATCAAAACTACCATGAGATACCATCTTAAACCAGTGAGAATGGCACATATTAAGAAAACTAGCAACAACAAATGTTGGCGATGTTGTGGAGAAAGAGGAACTCTCCTGTACTGTTGGTGGGAGTGCAAACTGGTCCAACCACTATGGAAAGTTGTGTGGAGATTCCTCAACCTACTAAAGATAGAGCTTCCATATGATCCAGCAATTCCACACCTAGGTATTTACCCAAAGGACACAGAAACATCAATTCCAAAGAGCACCTGCACCCCTATGTTTATAGCAGCACTATTTACAATAGCTAAGCTTTGGAAACAACCCAAATGCCCAAAAATAGATGACTGGATCAAGAAGATGTGGTACATATACACCATGGAATATTACTCAGCATTCAAAAAAGATAAACACGTGCAATTTGCAGCAACATGGATAAACACATGCAATTTGCAGCATCATGGAAGGGATCATGCTCAGCAAAATAAGCCAGAAAGAAAAAGAAAAATACCGGATGGTCTCACTCATAGCAGGAATCTAGAAAACTTAAATAAGGGACCAGGAAAAAGAATAACTATAAGAAAAAAAATATCTAAATCAACAAACAACTATGAACCAGAGACACTCTGGGGGGATGGGGCGTGTGGAAGGGAGGGATTGGGGTCACAATAAAGGGGTTGCAATTGTATGGGGAATATAAAAATAAAATTTATAGTAAAAATAAATATAAAAAGCAAAAAAAAAAAAGGTATAGAAACAACTTAAATGCCCCAAAACATGAATAGATCCAAGAAGACATAGAGAGTATACACAATGGAACACTACTAGTCATCAAAAAGGATAAACTCATGTTATTGATAGCAACATGGATAGAACTAGAAGACAATAACTCAGAAGGAAAAAAAAAATAATAGATGACTTCAGTTATATGCATAATAAAGAGTTAGGAAAAGAGACAGAACTTGTGAGCTGTCCATAGGTCTGTGAGCTGTCCATCCCAGGAGGGGTGTGGGAAGAGTCAAAACTGGGGAGGGAAGAACACAAGGAACTATGGTGATGGCTAATGTGGGCTGTGGTGGTGGGAGAGCTCTGGGGACTATACCTGAGGGGGAAATCAAATACTGTCCAAAAGTTAGCAATGCTGTAAAAAGATAATAATAAAAGTAAAAAAAAAAAAAAAAAAAAAGGGAAATGTAATTACAGTTTAAAGTAATTTAAAATTTCTCATTGTATACATATTTGAAAGCTATAAATTTTTCTCTTATAAATCATCTGTTTTATGCAGATTTTCATATGTATTTCTTCTGTTATTTTTTAGAAATTATTTAAGTTCAACTTGTATTATTCAATTTTTCATTTCTTTCAACACTTCTTTACTAACACTCTTTAAAATTTCCAAGTGAAATAAAAATAAACCCTGTTGTTTTTGGACCCTGAGTCTGAGTGGTCTTGCATCTGTGCATGTGAATGAGACCACTGACAGTGACCTGTCCCCCACCTGCTCAGTGTCCCTTGCACACTTTTTGGCACTATTTGAGCACTATTTTAAGTCTTTTGTACTGTTTCAATTTCAAAGAGATTTCTCTGAATGAAGAGAAGCAGAAGCTGTGATTTACAGAAATAAAGAGGGAAGCATTGTGATTATTAACAAGGGAACTTCACCAATTTGCTCTAATTTCCTTTTCAGTGAGATTCAATCTTTGCTATTCTTAACAGACCATTCGTGAGACCTAACAAGTGCTACTTTCTGTTTCCCTGTATTTCTGAGCACTATTTAACATTTTTTTTTATTTCCTCCTGTAGTCTGATATGAATTGCCTTTCCTCCTTAGTAGTTAGGTCTAAGAAATCATGAAGTTATAGTTGAAAATTAGCCCAGTCTGCTAAATATATTGTTTTAGAATGGTTCTGACTGATGGTAAGGGAATTTGAGATGGAGGGACTTAAATTCTTTAAAAAGCTTACGTTTGTCATTGATAGACGCAAGGATTGATACAACTTGTGTTAACTGTGCCTAGAGGTCAAGCTCAAATTAAAACTAACAGTTGGTCCTGATAGCACACCTCGGAAAGCAGTATAAATTTAGGAGCTGAACTAAACCAATCTGAGACTCTTTGCTTTGCACTCCCTGCCCCTGGAATCTCAAAAACCTCCAGATTTTGGCATCTGCAGCAGGACACTCTGCTAGAGGAACAGTACTTCCTCCCCATGAGCTGGCCCAGAAAGGGAACTCCCAGAACCCAAAACTTGACCCTCCCCTTAGTGAACCATGACCTCCCTCTTTTATTGTCAGTTGAGTTGTATGCCTGTATTCTTGCAAATATAATGTAGATTTACCTCCCAATAATATCACATTGTGATTATATGCCGTTGGCTTGAGTATTAAATGATAACCTTTCCACTCTGGCAAGAGTCAACACTTTTCAGATCCAAACTTCATATAATAAAGCAAACACAATAAATAAATAAATAGCTATTATTATCATCATGTATAATATCATCATAATTACTTCTTTTTTTTTAAAGATTTATTTATTTATTTATTATTTATACAAGCACTGGGTACAGTAAGAAGCGCGGGAGGGTGAGAGAATTCACCAGAGCCAGAGCGGGGAGCAGAGCAGGCAGAAGGACTGAAGTACACTGCTGAGGGGAGCAGCAGGCGGCAGGAGAGGTCTGCGCGCCATGTGGGACCCTCCTCGGGTGGCTGGGGAGCAGCTGGGGATCGAACTGGCGCTGCAGAGGCTGCGGGCAGCTTCACAACCCAGCGCTCAACCGCTGCGCCACCTGGGAGGCCCCATCATAATTACTTCTTACCCATCTGTTATTTACAGTCAACTAAACTGAAGTGCTGTGATTTAAGAGATTTGCCAAGTATGAAATTAAGAGCTATCTTCATAAGTGGGGTGAGGACACAGGTTCTCCTGAAACTTAACCTAATGCTTTTAAAAACATGTCCCATCAACCTGTTACTTAACCTGGTGCTAGCCTGTGATTGAGAAAATGTATTTTCTAGTCTTCTTACACTGGAAGCATGAGTTAACTTCTGGACATTAGAATATGGTCAAAATTGATTTAAATTAGTTACAGAACTTGCACCTAAAATATCCCATATGATCCCATTCCCAGTCTCCTTCCACTTCTGTGGTGACCCCAGACACCATGTATTCTATAAGGCTTAGCTACAAAATGGCAGGGCCAGATCTCTGAGTCATAATATGGGGAGTCACTGAGAGGAATAAACAAGATTTCACTGGTACTAAGAGAAAAATAATGTTTGTTGTGTTAAACCACTGAGATATTAGTCTTTCTTTGTTAACTACAGTAGCGCTGGTTCTATCTACACTGCCTATGGCAAGTAGTGGGCTTCAATGCAAATGTATTTTATCTAGTACTCAAACCTCATTTGTCCTTTCTCATGACCATTTTTAATTATAATGAACATTAGTTAATTTTTCTTTTGTTTCTTTGTTATTTAATTTTTAATGAAGTAACATTGTGTTGCAACCTTGATAATATTTTGACAGTATAGGATTTCTCCCCTCTCTTTCTCTCTTTTTTCATTTACATTATTTGCACATAAACTCTGACCTTGAGCAAATTTCTCATAGACTCCTTGCCTCAGTTTCTTAAATATGGACTAGAAATAGTGATTTTCCTTTTCATTACTCAAGGCTGTCAAAAAGATGAATGAGTTGATAATTATTAGAAAAGTAGTGTATAAGCACAGAGCATTATGTTATTATTATGTTATTCTCATAAGAATCATAAAAAGTGTCCGTATGCTGTAGATCTGGGAAATATTATGAAGGAAAGATTTATGATTTGTTCAGTGATTTGTTTTTCTTTATAAAATTGGAATAATTCCTTTAGGTTACATAGATAATCTACTTATCTTAAAACTTGAAGGCATCTTAACATGTCCATATGAATATTTAAAATGCTTTGGGGCACTAATATTAAGAATGTTCTATGAGAGAAAGTGATTGATATAAAGAAAAGCATGTGTGGCTTTGCTTGCAGTTTCATTTCACAGTACAATGTGCAGTTGTCTAAGTTAGACATGAATGAAAAGCAGTTGCAATACCTAGGGGCTTATGAACTTTGTAAAAAAGTCATATGAATCATGGTTGATCTTGTGAGAACCAGACTTAACATATTTAATTCTTAATAAGGCATACATTATATTTTAAAGCTATGTTAGTGTTTAACCATAATTAGTCTTTAAGCTTAGGTGATTATTGTATTCTTTCAGTCTTCTTGAACCATAACTTAATTATGCAAGCTATGTTTATTTTCAGCTTTATGATAATCTTAAAATGTTCTCAGATATATTTAATCTAAAATATATTTAACTATCACAGTTGGGGTTTAAAAATAGAGTGATGATTTATCATAAAATAGTAATTCCCTTGCTTTATATATCGACCTGCTCTGTAGAAGAACTAATTTCCCTCAAATTCTTCTCAAATGATTTTGATCATCCTTAGAAATTGGACAGTATATGCTCCACTGGCCTCTGTGCTTGGCAACCCTGTGATATTGGCCTTTGCTTTTTCTGCTCTCTGTCATTGGCCCACTGAGGAAACAGCCTGTCTTGTTGGTATCCAAAGTAGGAGCCAGGCTACTAATGAACCTCAAAGGTGCCACCTGCTCTGGCACTGTTGCCTGGAAATATACTCTGGGTTACTAATACGTGATTGCTGGCCACTGATGTTTACACCAATCATCCTTGTGTCCAATGAAGTCTTGATTTATGAAGAAGACTTGGCAAGAAGATCCTTCTGCAGTCAGTGCTGCTCAGAATCTCATGATGGCAAGTATAATATTACTACTGGCGACAGCCAGGGTCACCTCTCAGGCTGATATGGCTAATAATCAGTGTCACTTTTACCTACAGAGATTCTAGTAAAGCAGCTTGTCAGGTTTTCATCTCTTTTGTTCTTTTTTACTACTGCAAAGGTAATAGACATATGATTGCTAACAATTCAGGTATCCTTTGGGTACAACCCAGCAAAGGGCAAACATACCTGGTAATAACCACACTTTCTTCAGAATCCCTCCTTCATCCCAATTCTCACCATTTGTTATGTGACAGACATCAATTTTGTTTTTCCATTGGGAAGTCATAATTTACTGTTCAACCTTCTTTGTTTTGGAGGCCTAAAAATAAGATAGGTAATGCTGACTAGACAAATAGGAAACCAAATGTATTAGTCTTGATAATCAACTAAACTGATAAACATAATGAAAATCTATGTTGAAAATATAAATTGAGGTTTTAGGAGGGACCTTTCATCTTATATTTGTCTTTTGGTATATAAGCCATTGATTGTTGAGCTAGGTTGGGGGCTACTAAAAGTTGTAGGAGTCAAGAAACATTTAAGTGTGTTTTAAAATTCGGTTATACTAGAACATATTTAAATGTCAATGATAATTAGTAAAATAGGCAAGGCTGAATGTGCAGGAAGGAGACTAGAGATCCATTGGGGTAAATTTCAGAGACTTGGGTGGGGAGTGTTTTGAAGAGTGCTGGATAAATCTGCCTTTGACAGCCGGATGAACTGTTATGCCTTTTCTTACATTAGGGCACTCGCTCAGCTAGAGTTCTGCCAATAATTCTTCTACTCCACTCTTGGCAAGCTCACCTCTGCTCCTTCTTCCAAATACTAAGACGTCACATCCTTCCTTATGCTTCCCCTGCCCCCATTTGGTCAAGATTCCCCCTCATTTGTGTTTACCCAGCAGCTTTATTGTACCGCTCTTGACATTCTATTATTATTACTAATGATCTGTCTAGCTTTCAGTTATTCCTACTAGGTTGTGAACTCCTTGAAGACATTCTTTACATTGTTCATTGTGGTGAAATATATATAATTTAGCTTTCTTAGCATTCACTTCTGTGGCATTAAGTGTATTCACACTGTGCCATCTTCACCACTATCCATCTCCAGAACGCTTTTTGTCTTTCCGAAATGAAACTCTATTTCCATTAAACTCTAATCCTCCATTTTCTCGTCAAATAGTCCCTTGCAACCACTAATTTGTTTTCATAACTTCAGAGGTGCATACAATGCTTGTCTTATAATAGATGTACAATAAATATTTATTCAATAAATGAATAAAGGCATTCATTAAATTTTGTTAATTTTCCAATAGAAATACAGGCCAATGCCTTTAACTTTGAAGTGACCATCTCATCTCTATATTAATCAAGTGAAATTTATTATATCACAATTTATTCTAATTGCATTGTGCCCTTTTTTGACAAAAGAACATTGTGATTTTAAAAAAAGAACTGAATAAAAGTGGATGACAATCAAACTCGATAGATGGATACATGCAAAGCCGTGCATCCAAATCATTAAAAAACATAAACACAAAGGAATTCAATTATCAGTAACCTTTACAAGTAAGTACAAGAACAAAAACAATCACTAGTTTCAGAAATGCCAAGTAAATGACAAAGTTAGCTATCATAATTATGGAATTAGCGCAAAAAAAAAAATTACACAAATGAACTTTTTTGTTGTTACACTGACATTGTTATTCCATGATTGGGTTGCAGTTGTTACTTAGAAGTGGCAGTGAAAAAACAATGAAGCTAAACCCAATTAAATTATTTGGTTTTAATGAAAGTTCGACTGTTTCTTTTAATAGTAAACACTATTATTTCATAATTTTATAGTGATTTCTTCAATTCTGACTTTGACAAACACATGAAGCTTGAAAGCTTGCTTTAAGATCATACTCTTAAGGTCAGTGGTGCTTTTAATGGCATCATATATTTATTGGAATTTTTAGAAAGAATGGCTTTCTGAGTGTCAGGTATAGTTGTAATAATAAATGAATGATGATGGGCAAGTCCTTCCAGAACAGCAAATTCCTATTAGCATGCATGGAAGCTGGGTTCCTCTAGGCCTGCAGTGAAGAGGTGCAAATTGGCATAAAGGCTGCAGTGTCAATTCAGCTTTCCCTAAAATATAGGTTAATCTCTTGACTCACCTAGAGAAAAAAATAATCAAAAGCAAAGTGTCATTTTTCCAGTGATAACAGTTAGTCATATGAAATTGGCACATGGTTTCAAATGATGAGATAGGAAAATTCATTCAAAGTTTTGCATGCTAGTCGGGAAAGAGAACATTTACAACTAAGTTATGCAAATACATGGTTTCCACCTAATTCCCTCCAGTTTCACAGAATTGTTTTCATAATGCAAAATGATGCTTTCAAATTTAGAAAACCATGTACTACAATAATCTGAGAATGTCTTAAAGCCATTTAATACTATGAAATTAAATTCTAGATTTCATAGGTAGAGGGGTATTGAGATGTTGGGTTTTAAATGACAGAGTGATTTTTAGTTCTGTTGCTTGCAAACTGTGAGGCAGGCTAAGGTCTTTAACTTTTCTGGGTTTTAGTGACTTTTTCTGTTAAATAAGGAGATTAATCTAGATGATCAAAGAAACCTCAAATTTCTAGAAAGCTATATAATTTATAAACAGAGCAACATTAAACTGTTATTTCTTCTTTGCATTTTTTCCATCAGGCTTTGGGTGTGACCTCAGATATATGTTACTGAATTGACTGAATTCTGTCTGGACTCATGTTGTATATATTCCAAATTAACCCAGCTACATGTATCTGGCCAATGAAATATTGAAGTATAAACTTTAATGGATACACTTGGTTCATTAGATGAACTTATATACTAAGACATACAGTAGAATTGGTTTCTATTATTCTCAATTTTGAAAGACAATTTGTAGGGCAAAGATTAAACACTTTTCTTCCTGGAGATAATGAGAATTGATTTCTTTACCCCCAATCAAATTTTCAAGTTCCAGAAGAGGAACTTTAAAAAAAATTGGTTTTTAAATCTTGTAGTCTTTCTAAGCCCAAGTGTAAAAAGGTATTATGCCATTTAAATGATGGAAAGCCAAGTATACCTTATATTACTCTCTTGTAAAAGTAAATACTACTTCAGGGACCTTAAAATTTAAAGCAAAGATTCATCTCAATCTTTACCTTAGTAAAGTTTGTGAAGATTGAATGTAGGGCTGGCTTTGCATCTGAGAAATCTTGAAAAATTTTTATATGGAGGCCAAAGTTACTTTTTAAATTAAAATGCACATTCTCTTTAAATTATAGTTTTAAACTGTGTCTTCGTTATGCCATTCAGAATTCATTATTTCATATATCTTTGTAGGGAAAAAGTCTGGACATGAATATTTACACATTTTGTTTTTAGAAAGGCCTGACAGACTTCTCTTTTGCTTTCACTATGGGAGATGTAAAACCAAATTTAGTGTCCACTTGACTTGATTGACTGTTCTGGTAATTAGTAACTTCTTTCTTTACTACATGTTCTTCCCAAGTACCCTTTTCTCAAATCTGAGCCATGCCTTTCAGTTTGGGTGATGTTTGAAATTTTTGTGTAGGTGCTGATTTCCTAGATGCCCTGAATAACGCCATTCATCTTTGCTGACATACATCATATATATTTTTCAATATAAAAATGCTGAGGGTGGCCAGCTTCACTATACGCCAGAATACAGTAGTAAGTATAAGTAATCCTCGGTGCTGGATCAATGTTCAGGGACCTTCTGGGTCTAGAAAAGAGATCTGACTCCCTCCATTTATAGAAGCATTTAAAAGCACAAATATGTCTCTGAATTTTTCGATCATTTCAACATCAACTACAAAGACCAACCACAGGCTCTGGGTTCCTCTCCCATTTCCACAGATCTTTGTTGTTACCTATCTTTATTTCTTTCTCTGAATTATTTTACTAAGAAGGTAAATGAAGGAGATATTTTGGGTTTCAGGAAAAATTTCACTAAAAATTGTCCTGGTGTAGTGAGAATGGCATATATTAAAAAAACTAGCAACAACAAATGTTGGCGAGGATGTGGAGAAAAAGGAACTCTCCTCCACTGTTGGTGGGAGTGCAAACTGGTCCAACCACTATGGAAAGCTGTGTGGAGATTCCTCAACCTACTAAGGATAGAGCTTCCATATGATCCAGCAATTCCACTCCTAGGCATTTACCCAAAGGACATAGAAACATTAATTCCATAGGGTACCTGCACCCCTATGTTTATAGCAGCACTATTTACAATAGCTAATCTTTGGAAACAACCCAAATGCCCAAAAATAGATGACTGGATCAAGAAGATGTGGTACATATACACCATGGAATATTACTCAGCAATCAAAAAAGATAAACTCATGCAATTTGTAGCAACATGGATGGAGCTGGAAGGGATCATGCTCAGCAAAATAAGCCAGAAAGAAAAAGAAAAATATTGGATGGTCTCACTCATAGCAGGAATCTAAAAAACCTAAATAAGGGACCAGGAAAAAGAATAACCATAAGAAAGAAAAAAATCAAAATCAACAAACAACTATAAACCAGAGACACACTATGGGGGGTGGGGAAAGGAGAAATTGGGGTCAAAGTAAGGGGGGTGCAATTGTATGGGAAATATAAAAATAAAAATAAATAAATAAAAAATACAAATGGTCCTGGTGATACCCTTTGACAGAACTTAACCAGTTTGCATTTACTGCCCTTTAACAACTTATGACTTAGTTTTTCTAAGTCTAATCTTCTAAGTATAATAAATATGTATATTATTGTCCTACAGTGAACATGGGATTTTCTTTTCATTTATTTTAAAAACTTAAAACTGGTTCCTGTTCCTTGTGACTTTCCTACTTGCCATGAACTGAATGTTTGTGTCTTCCCAAAATTGCTATGTTGAAATCTTACCCCAACTACCCAAATGTTGTGGTGCTAGAAGATGGTACTTTGCAGAGGTAATTAGAATTAGATGAAGTCATGAGCGGGGAGAGGTCATGAGTGACCTTTGTTTCTATAACAGTAATAGGAGCCCTGGCTTCCTATGCTCTGCTGCCTGCCATGTGAGTTGGCAGTCTGCCATCTGGAGGAAGGTTAGGTTCACCAGAACCTAACCATGCTGGTACCCTAAGCTTAGCTTCCCAGCCTCCAGAACTATGAGAAATAATTTCTGTTGTTTACAACAAAACCCAGCCTAAGGTTTTGTTATTGCAGCTCAGACTAGCTAGACCATGCAGAGGTAAGCACCTTGGCCTTTTTAGATGAGAACTTGAAGAGAACAGGACCTACTACAGAAGGGCTTTGGCTGCACCCATTCGTGTCTGGTCACAGTCAAGTTCAAGAGGGTGTGAATGAGAAAGAGGTGGATTCAGGTGATTTGTGTAGATGGTGGTGAGGACATGATAGATTTATTTTGCCAGGTGAAAAGCTGCCCATTATCTTTAAAACCAAGAAGCTTCCAATTAATTAATATAAGACCCTAAGGAAAGTTGAAAGCAGCAGGTCATGTCACAGTAGGTGAGAAGATGGCCATAATCTATGAGTGAGTACAGTCCCCTTTGAGAGGGTTCTCTCACACTTGACCACAGGACTAGACACACACAGACAAACATAAGGAATCATAGTCACATGCACACACTCATAGAAAAAGTCACTCACAACTCTCCGACCGGCAGAGAGGAGGAAAACAACAAACCAAAATGGCCAACAAGAACAAACGACGCAGCAAGCGGGACTGTGAGTGGAAAGGAACTATTGCAGCCACCACACCCCGTGAACAGGAGCTGTGGAGAACCCTGCAGGATCCGCCGTGGCGGTGAGCGAACGGCTCCGGGCGCCATTAGAGAAGAACAAAGACCCCAGGAGACGCGCACACAGCCCGGGCTGCCGGTAAGCTTGCGCGGGAAAGCGGCGCGCTTGGCGCGCTTGAAAAGCAAACGCAGACCTGGATCGCAGCTGCCCAGGTACCCGCGCCTGCGACCTAGGCTTGCGGGGAGACGCACGGAGACCCTCATGGGGGTGAAAGTCCCTCCCTGAGTGAGCAGGAACCAGGCGCCCAGGCATGGAAGCTAGGTGCAAAAGGCTCCATTCCCGCGCCACTGAACTGGGCTACAGCCCGCGTCCTGGACCTGAGGGCTTTGAACTGAGACCCGGGGCACGAAAACTCGGGGCGTGGGTTCTCCACGACGGTGGGGCACAAGGCAGACACAGCACCCCAAAGCTGTTGAGGCTTACCCTACTATTCCCGCTCTATTCCCTGTCCCACGGGGTAGGGGGAGGCGAAAAACAGCCCCCCAAGGACAATAGGAGAGATCTCTGGCGCCACCTAGCGACCAGGAAAAAAAAAGTCACTAACACCCCATACAACAGGAAATTTCTTAAGACTGCTTGAGAAGGGCAGAAGGCTTCTGGAAGACCCAGTGGCCAGCCGGGAAGTTAGCCCACGCCAGGCCCCTTCCGACCAGCAGTCTGAGCCCACAGAGGGAGCAGGCACCCACGTCCGGGGCAGACCGGGCACACAGAAGAGTGTGCCTGAGACCGGAGGCGCAGGGACTGCATACCGCTTCGCCATTATAGAACAGGGACATTTCTTCAGTAAAAACTGCCTAAAACCATCAGAAAGCTCCCCCAGAAGCCAGAGATGGCTCCTGCAGGAGCCAGAGGGGAGCGGAGAAGTTCACCCAAGATGCCAGCCAGTCCAAGCAACACAGTGTCCCAACGCACACGACAAATTAGAAAACAGACAGTAGGGAGTAGAAGAACCACACGCAACCTAACGACGCCTCAGGAAAGAAGCACACCACAAAAAGAAAACCACTCCCCAGATTGCAACGACAGCAACTTGGAAGAACTTCTGAGCCTTTCAGAAAGAGAATTTAAAATTGCCATGATTAAAAAAGTGATAGATCAGAAGAAGGAATTGAGTCCCTAAAGAGGGAAAACAATGGTCAGAAGAATGAAATTGAGTCCCTAAAGAGGGAAGTAAAAGAAATGCAGGAGATCAAAGAATTAATGGAGGAACTAAAGAACTCTGGGAAAAGCAATGAAGCAGAATAGATGAAATGGAAGAACGAATAAGTACTCTTGAAGATACAGAAATAAAAAGAACCAAAACAGAAAAGGAAAGAGAAGTACAAAGGAAAAAGAATGAAGAAAGACTCCGGGAACTATCTGACTCCATGAGGAAAGGAAATATAAGAGTTATAGGAATTCCAGAAGGAGAGGAGAGAGATGTAGGAACAGAAAAAATATTCCAGGAGATAATTGAAGAGAACTTCCCAAATGCGAAGAAAGAGCTGAAAATTGATATACAAGAAGCAAGAAGAACACCAAACTTCCACGACGAAAGGAAAAACACAGCAAGACACATAATAGTAAAGCTCCCAACAATCCAGGACAAGGAAAAAATAATGAAGCTGACAAGAGGGAAGAAACAGATAACATTCAAAGGAAAACCAATCAGGCTGACATCAGACTTCTCTGAAGAAACACTACGGGCAAGGAGAGAGTGGAGGGACATAGTCAACAGACTCCAAGAAAACAGATGCCAACCAAGAATACTGTATCCCGCAAAGCTCTCTTTCCTCCATGAAGAAAGAATATGGACCTTCCCAGACAAAGAGAAACTCCGGAATTTCATTGCGACTAAACCCCCACTCCAAAAAATACTACAAGGAATCCTAAAGCCAGAACCTCAGAGGGATGAATAACAACGAAAAAAGACCAAAAAAAAAATAGTTATTAAAAGAATAAATAAATAAAATCAAAGGAAAGACAAACACAATGGCAAATACAGATGCTAACATATCAATATTAACTCTAAATGTAAATAGACTAAACTCTTCAATAAAAAGACACAGAGTTGCAGCCTGGATTAAGAAACAAAACCCAACCTTTTGCTGTCTCCAGGAAACACATTTAGCTACAAAAGATAAAAATAGGCTCAAAGTCAAAGGATGGAAAACAATCCTACAAGCAAATGGGCCAAAAAAGAAAGCAGGAACAGCTATACTTATATCAGATAAAACAGACTTCAAACTCAAAAAAATAAAAAGAGACCCCAATGGTCACTACATTATGATCAAGGGGACAATACTTCAAGAAGAAATAACACTCATTAACATATACTCACCAAACGAAAGAGCACCAAAATATATCAGACAACTGTTGTCCTCTCTGAAAACAGACATCAGAGAAAACACATACGTAGTGGGAGACTTCAACACACCACTATCAACAATGGATAGATCAACAAGACAAAAAATAAGTAAAGAAACTAAAGCTCTAAATAAGGACCTAGAGCATTTGGGCTTAACAGACATCTATAGAACACTAAACCCAAAAAAAACGGAGTACACATTTTTCTCAAGCGCACACGGATCATTCTCCAGGATCGATCACATACTGGGGCACAAGACAAACATCAACAGATACACCAAGATTGAAATCATACCAACCATCTTTTCTGACCACGAAGGCATCAAACTAGAAATAAACCATAAAAAGAAGGCAAGGAACTATCCTACCTCATGGAGATTAAAAACCACACTAATGGAAGACCACTGGACTAACGAGGAGATCAAAGAAGAAATTAAAAAATTCTTTGAATTGAATGACAAGGAGGACACCAATATCCTAAATGTATGGGATGCAGCAAAAGCAGTAATAAGAGAAAAATATATAGCAATAGAAGCTCACATCAAAAAACAAGAAAGAACTCAAAGAAACAACCTAATCTCGAAGCTCAAAGATCTAGAAAAAGAAAAACAAAAAAAACCCAAAACCAGTAGAAGAAAAGAAATAATAAAAACCAGAAATAAAAGCAGAAATAAATGAAATTGAAACTAAAAAAACAATCCAAAAGATCAATGAAACCAAGAGCTGGTTCTTTGAAAAAATAAATAAAATAGACAAACCCCTAGCCAGGCTCACAAAGGAAAAAAGGGAGAAAGCACAAATACACAGGATCATAAATGAAAGAGGAGAAATCACAACGGACACAGCAGAAATCAAAAGAATAATCAGTAACTACTATGAACAGTTATATGGAAACAAGTTCAACAATCTAGAGGAGATGGACAAATTCCTACAACTCTACAATCACCCAAAGCTAGATAAAGAAGAACTAGAACACCTAAACAGACCAATTACAAGCAGTGAAATTGAAATGGTAATCAAAAACCTCCCCAAAAACAAAAGCCCAGGACCTGATGGATTTACAAATGAATTCTACCAAACATTCAGAGACGAATTAGTGCCTATCCTTCACAAACTCTTCCAAAAAATTGAGAAGGAAGGGACAATACCAAACACGTTCTATGAAGCCAACATTACACTAATACCAAAACCGAACAAGGACAACACAAAAAAGGAAAACTACAGGCCAATCTCCCTAATGAACACTGATGCAAAAATCCTCAGTAAAATTTTAGCTATCAGAATCCAACAATGTATCCATAAGATAATTCACCACGACCAAGTTGGATTCATTCCAGGGACACAAGGATGGTTTAACATCCGAAAATCAATCAACGTTATCCAACACATCAACAAAAAGAAATATAAAAACCATATGATAATATCAATAGATGCTGAGAAAGCTTTTGACAAAGTGCAACACCCATTCATGATAAAAGCCCTTGAAATTCTTGGGATACAAGGAACATACCTCAACATCATAAAGGCCATCTATGACAAGCCAACAGCCAGTATCATTCTCAATGGTGAAAAGCTGAAAGCAATTCCATTAAGACCTGGAACAAGACAAGGATGTCCACTCTCACCACTGCTTTTCAATATAATACTGGAAGTCCTAGCCAGAGCAATAAGACAAGAGAAAGACATCCAAGGAATCCAAATAGGAAAAGAAGAAGTCAAACTATCACTATTTGCAGATGATATGATAATATACATAGAGAACCCCAAAATCTCCACAGAAAAACTAATTCAACTCATCAATCAATTCAGTAAAGTGGCAGGATACAAAATCAACACTCAAAAGTCAGTAGCCTTCCTATACACAAACAACAAATCTGAAGAAGAAGAAATCAAAAAAACCATCCTTTTTATTATTGAAACAAAAAAAGTCAAATATTTGGGAATAAATCTAACAAAAGAGGTAAAGGACCTATACAAAGAAAACTATAAAACACTGTTAAAAGAAATAGAAGAAGACACAAAGAAATGGAAAGACATCCCCTGCTCATGGATTGGAAGAATAAACATTATAAAAATGGCCATCCTACCAAAAACAATATACAGATTCAATGCTATTCCAATCAAAATTTCAATGTCATTCTTCAAAGAAATAGAACAATTATTGATGAAATTCATATGGAATCACCAAAAACCCCGAATAGCCAAAGCTCTACTGAAAAAAAAGAAGGAAATGGAGGCATCACACTCCCAGACTTCAAACTATACTACAAAGCCATAATCATCAAAACTGCATGGTATTGGAACAAAAACAGACATACAGACCAATGGAATCAAATAGAAAATCCAGAAATAAACCCACAGATTTATGGTCAACTAATCTTTGACAAAGGAGCAAAGACTATGCATTGGAGCAAAGAAAGTTTGTTCAATAAATGGTGCTGGGAAAACTGGGTCGCTACATGCAAAAGAATGAAGCTTGACCACTACCTCACACCATACACAAAAATCAACTCAAAATGGATTAAAGAACTAGACATAAGACCTGAAACCATAAAATACATAGAAGGAAATATAGGCGAAACACTACGGGATTTGCACATCAAAGACATCCTTACAGACACATCACCCAAAGCAGTGATAGTGAAGGCAAAGATCAACAGCTGGGACTACATCAAATTAAAGAGCTTCTGCACAGCAAAAGAGACAATAACAAAAACAAAGAGAAACCCCACCCACTGGGAGAACATTTTTGTACCCAACACTAATGATAAAGGACTGATCACAAAAATCTGCAAAGAGCTGATGAGACTCAGCAACAACAAAGAAAATAATCCAGTCAAAAAATGGGCAGAAGAGCTAAAAAGAAACTTCTCTGAAGAGGAAATGCAAATGGCCAACAGACATACGAAAAAATGTTCAACATCACTTGTAATCAGGGAAATGCAAATCAAAACTACCATGAGATACCATCTCACACCAGTGAGAATGGCACATATTAAAAAAACTAGCAACAACAAATGTTGGTGAGGGTGTGGAGAAAAAGGAACTCTTCTGCACTGTTGGTGGGAGTGCAAACTGGTCCAACCACTATGGAGAGCTGTGTGGAGATTTCTGGACCTACTAAACATAGAGCTTCCATATGATCCAGCAATTCCACTCCTAGGTATTTACCCAAAGGACACAGAAACATCAATTCCAAAGAACACCTGCACCCCTATGTTTATAGCAGCACTGTTTACAATAGCTAAGCTTTGGAAACAACCCAAATGCCCAAAAATAGATGACTGGATCAAGAAGATGTGGTACATATACACCATGGAATATTACTCAGCATTCAAAAAAGATAAACACATGCAATTTGCAGCAACATGGATGGCGCTGGAAGGGATCATGCTCAGTGAAATAAGCCAAAAAGAAAAAGAAAAATACCGGATGGTCTCACTCATAGCAGGAATCTAGAAAACTTAAATAAGGGACCAGGAAAATGAATATAAGAAAGTGAAAATCAAAATCAACAAAAAACTATGAACCAGAGACACTTTTTAGGGGGTGGGGGGCGGGAAGGGAAGGATTGGGGTCAGAATGGGGCTTTTGCAATTGTATGGGGGAATATAAAAATAAAATTTATTATTTAAAAAAAAAAAAAAAAGAAAAAGTCACTCACAGATAGAAACACACACAGAGTTGATTTTCTTGTTGAAACTGTCGCTCACTGTATTCACATCCATCACCAAATGAATTGTCTGTCCTTTGAATCTCAGCAACCTGTCAATTCATTTGACGTTATCAGTGCATTGGCATTGGTCTACATCCTCTGTCGCATAAAATTCCCACTTAATATATTTTTAAAAATTAATTTCAGAATAATTTTATCTCTACAACTAGATTATGTGTTGATGAGATGTTTTTTCACTATTTTAACAATTACTTTTAATATATATTTTTAATATTTTATTTATTCATATGTATTTTATATTGTTCATTTTTATTTTTATTTTTTAATTTCTTTTCTTTTTTTATTTAAATTTTATTTTTATATTCCCCATACAATGACAACCCCCTTATTTTGACCACAACCCTTCCTTTCCCCGCCCCCGACCACCATAGAGTGTCTCTGGTTCATACTTGTTTGTTGATTTTTGATATTTTCTTTCTTATAGTTACTGTTTCTCCTGGTCCCTTATTTAAGTTTTCTAGATTCCTGCTATGAGTGAGACCATCCGGTATTTTTCTTTTTCTTTGTGGCTAATTTTGCTGAGCATGATCCCTTCCAGTGCCATCCATGTTGCTGTAAATTGCATGTGTTTATCTTTTTTGAATGCTGAGTAATATTCCATGGTGTATATGTACTACATCTTCTTGATCCAGTCATCTATTTTTGGGCATTTGGGTTGTTTCCAAAGCTGAGCTACTGTAAACAGTGCTGCTATAAACATAGGGGTGCAAGTGCCCTTTGGAATTGATGTTTCTGTGTCCTTTGGGTAAATACCTAGGAGTGGAATTGCTGGATCATATGGAAACTCTGTTTAGTAGGTCCAGAAATCTCCACACCACTCTCCATAGTGGTTGGACCAGTTTGCACTCCCACCAACAGTGCAGGAGAGTTCCTTTTTCTCCATAATCTCGCCAACATTTGTTGTTACTGGTTTTTTTAATATGTGCCATTCTCACTGGTGTAAGATGGTATCTCATGGTAGTTTTGATTTGCATTTCCCTGATTACAAGTGATGTTGAACATTTTTTCATATGTCTGTTGGCCATTTGCATTTCCTCTTCAGAGAAGTTTCTTTTTAGCTCTTCTGCCCATTTTTTGACTGGATTATTTTCTTTGTTTGTGTTGAGTCTCATCAGCTCTCTGTAGATTTTTGTGATCAGTCCTTTATCATTAGTGTTGTGTGCAAAAATGTTCTCCCAGTTGGTGGGGTTTCTCTTTGTTTTTGTTATTGTCTCTTTTGCTGTGCAGAAGCTCTTTAATTTGATGTAGTCCCAGCTGTTGATCTTTGCCTTCACTATCACTGCTTTGGGTGATGTGTCTGTAAAGATGTCTTTGATGTGCATATCATGTATTGTTTCGCCTATATTTCCTTCTATGAATTTTATGGTTTCACATCTTATATCTATTTATTTAATCCATTTTGAGTTGATTTTTGTGCATGGTGTGAGGTAGTAGTCAAGCTTCATTCTTTTGCATGTAGCGACTAGGTTTTCCTAGCACCAATTATTAAACAAACTTTCTTTGCTCCAATGCATATTCTTTGCTCCTTTGTCAAAGATTAGTTGACCATAAATCTGTGGGTTTATTTCTGGATTTTCTATTTGATTCCATTGGTCTGTGTGTCTGTTCTTGTTCCAATACCATGCAGTTTTGATGATTATGGCTTCGTAGTATAGTTTGAAGTCTGGGAGTGTGATGCCTCCATTCCCTTCTTTTTTTTTTCAGGAGAGCTTAGGCTATTTGGGGCTTTTGGTGATTCCATATGAATGTCATCAATAATTGTTCTGTTTCTTTGAAGAATGACATTGAACTTGTTATTGGAATAGCATTGAATCTGTATATTGCTTTGGTAGGATGGCTATTTTAATAAAGTTTATTCTTCCAATCCATGAGCAGGGAATATCTTTCCCTTTGTGTCTTCTTCTATTTCTTTTAACAGTGTTTTATAGTTTTCTTTGTATAGGTTCTTTACCTCTTTTGTTAGATCTATTCCCAAGTATTTGATTTTTTTTGTTTCGATAGTAAAAGGGATGTTTTTTTTTTGATTTCTTCTTCTTCTTCAGATTTATTGTGTGTGTATAGGAAGGCTACTGACTTTTGCATGTTCATTTTGTATCCTGCCACTTTACTGAACTGATTGATGAGTTGAATTAGTTTTTCTGTGGAGTTTTTAGTTTCTCTATGTATATTATCATATCATCTGCAAATATTGATAGTTTGACTTCTTCTTTTCCTATTTGGATTCCTTGTATGTCTTTCTCTTGTCTTATTGCTCTGGCTAGGACTTCCAGTATTATATTGCAAAGCAGTGGTGAGAGTGGACATCCTTGTCTTGTTCCAGATCTTAATAGGAATGCTTTCAGCTTTTCACCATTGAGAATGATACTGGCTGTTGGCTTGTCATAGATGGCCTTTATGATGTTGAGGTATGTTCCTTGTATCCCAAGAATTTCAAGGGCTTTTATCATGAATGGTTGTTGAACTTTGTCGAAAGCTTTCTCTGCATCTATTGCTATTATCATATGGTTTTTATATTTCTTTTTGTTGATGTGTTGGATAACGTTGATTGATTTTCTGATGTTGAACCATCCTTGAGTCCCTGGAATGAATCCCACTTGGTCGTGGTGAATTATCTTATGGATACATTGTTGGATTCTGATAGCTAAAATTTTATTGAGGATTTTGCATCAGTTTTCATTAGCGAGATTGGCTTCTAGTTTTCTTTTTTTGTGTTGTCCTTGTTCGGTTTTGGTATTAGTGTAATGTTGCCTTCATGGAATGTGTTTGGTATTATCCCTTCCTTCACAATTTTTTGGAAGAGTTTGTGAAGGATAGGCACTAATTCGTCTCTGAATGTTTGGTAGAATTCATTTGTAAATCCATCAGGTCCTGGGCTTTTGTTTTTGGGGAGGTTTTTGATTACCATTTCAGTTTCGCTGCTTCTAATTGGTCTGTTTAGGTGTTCTAGTTCTTCTTTATCTAGCTTTGGGTGATTGTAGAGTTGTAGGAATTTATCCATCTCTTCTAGATTGTTGAACTTGTTTCCATATAACTATTCATAGTAGTTACTGATTATCTTTTGATTTCTGCTGTGTCCGTTGTGATTTCTCCTCTTTCATTTGTGATCCTGTTTATTTGTGCTTTCTCCCTTTTTTTTCCTTTGTGAGCCTGGCTAGGGGTTTGTCTATTTTATTGATTTTTTCGAAGAACCAGCTCTTGGTTTCATTGATCTTTTGGATTGTTTTTTGAGTTTCAATTTCATTTATTTCTGCTTTGGTTTTTATTATTTTTCTTCTACTGGTTTGGGGTTTTTTTGTTGTTCTTTTTCTAGATCTTTGAGCTTCAAGGTTAGGTTGTTTCTTTGAGTTCTTTCTTGTTTCTTGATGTGATCCTCTACTGCTATATATTTGCTCTTATTACTGCTTTTGCTGCATCCCATACATTTAGGAAATTGGTGTCCTCCTTGTCATTCAATTCAAAGAATTTTTTAATTTCTTCTTTGATCTCCTCATTAGTCCTGTGGTCTTCCAGAAGTGTGGTTTTCAATCTCCATGAGGTCGGAGATTTCCTTGCCTTCTTTTTGTGGTTTATTTCTAGTTTGATGCCTTCATAGTCGGAAAAGATGGTTGCTATGATTTCAATCTTGGTGTTTCTGTTGATGTTTTTCTTGGGTCCCAGTATGTGGTCGATCCTGGAGAATGATCCGTGTGCGCTTGGGAAAAATATGTACTCAGATTTTTTTTGGGTTTAGTGTTCTGTAGATGTCTGTTAAGCCCAAGAACTCTAGATCCTTATTTAGAGCTTTAGTGTCTTTACTTATTTTTTGTCTCGTTGATCTATCCATTGTTGACAGTGGTGTGTTGAAGTTTCCCACTACGTATGTGTTTTCTCTGATGTCTGTTTTCAAAGATGATAATAGTTGTCTGATATATTTTGGTGCTCCTTCTTTTGGTGAATATATGTTAATGAGTGTTATTTCTTCTTTTTTCTTGTTTTTTTTAAATAATAAATTTTATTTTTATATTCCCCATACAATTGCAACCCCCCCATCCTGACCCCAATCCCTCCCCTCCTGCCCCCCACCCCCAAAAAGTGTCTCCGGTTGATAGTTGTTTGTTGATTTTGATTTTCACTTTCTTATAGTTATTCATTTTCCTGGTCCCTTATTTAAGTTTTCTAGATTCCTGCTATGAGTGAGACCATCCAGTATTTTTCTTTTTCTTTCTGGCTTATTTCACTGAGCATGATCCCTTCCAGCGCCATCCATGTTGCTGCAAATTGCATGTGTTTATCTTTTTTGAATGCTGAGTAATATTCCATGGTGTATATGTACCACATCTTCTTGATCCAGTCATCTATTTTTGGGCATTTGGGCTGTTTCCAAAGCTTAGCTATTGTAAATAGTGCTGCTATAAACATAGGGGTGCAGGTGTTCTTTGGAATGGATGTTTCTGTGTCCTTTGGGTAAATAACTAGGAGTGGAATTGCTGGATCATATGGAAGCTCTGTTTAGTAGGTTCAGAAATCTCCACACAGCTCTCCATAGTGGTTGGACCAGTTTGCACTCCCACCAACAGTGCAGGAGAGTTCCTTTTTCTCCACACCCTCGCCAACATTTGTTGTTACTGGTTTTTTATTATGTGCCATTCTCACTTGTGTAAGATGGTATCTCATGGTAGTTTTGATGTGCATTTCCCTGATTACAAGTGATGTTGAACATTTTTTCATATGTCTGTTGGCCATTTGCATTTTTTCTTCAGAGAAGTTTCTTTTTAGCTCTTCTGCACATTTTTTGACTGGATTATTTTCTTTGTTTGTGTTGAGTCTCATCAGCTCTCTGTAGATTTTTGTGATCAGTCCTTTATCATTAGTGTTGTGTGCAAAAATGTTCTCCCAGTTGGTGGGGTTTCTCTTTGTTTTTGTTATTGTCTCTTTTGCTGTGCAGAAGCTCTTCAATTTGATGTAGTCCCAGCTGTTGATCTTTGCCTGTTTAACTCTTCTGCCCATTTTTTGATTAGATTGTTAACTTTGTTTTTGTTGAGTTTCATCAGCTCTTTGTAGATGTTTATGATCACTCCCGTATCAGTTGTATGGAGTGCAAAAATTTTCTCCAGATCAGTGGGGTGTCTCTTTGTTTTGATTAATGTCTCTTTTGCTGCACAGAAGCTTTTTAGCTTGATGTAATCCCAGCTGTTTTTGTGGGATGAGTCTTTAAAGATGTTACTCTGATGTATGTCATGTAGATTTTTACCTGTATTTTCTTCTGTATATTTTACAGTTTCAGGTCTTACATTCTATTCTTTTATCATTTTGAGTTGGCTCTTGTGTATGGTGTGAGGTAGTGGTCTAGCATCATTCTTTTGCATGTTGTTGTCCAGTTTTCCCAGCACCATTTATTGAACAAACTGCCCTTGTTCCATTGCATATTCTTTGCTTCCTTGTCAAAAGAGACAAGTTTGTTTTATAATTGGGATTATATCAACCACAGGGCCCACAAAGACCGTAAAAGATTTGATAGATTGTAGTGATTGCAAGGGCAATAACCTAAGTATTCCATAGGGATGCAATAGATATTCATTCAACTTTGTAGAAATGAATATCCTTTATGCCCTAGACTTTGGAGAGAGCCAAAATATCATATATAACAAGCAAGAGACACACACTTTATGCTTTTGTAACTTACAGTCTAACGGGGAATCAGGTAGTTAAAAGACTTTTTAAGAAATACACTGGAAACTAATACTATGCGTTCTCAGTGTCAGCATGTCCTTTTTTCTAAGTGTTTATTTCCCCTTTCATTTACTAATCTATTCTTGTTACACAAAAAGAAAACTTAACATCAGCATCTGCCTAAACATGACCTTATAAGAGGAAATATAATTCAGGAATATCCAACTTCACAGGAGCACAATATCAATTATATCTAGTGAAACAAGATAATGTGGCTATAGTATAAATGAAGGAGAATCTATTACTTGCTTTCTAAACCAAATGATATTTATGTGCAGCAAAACTGGCATATAAACACACAAAACAGTTCTATAAATGAAAGATTTGCTGCCCAGTTTAATCTGCTAAATGGTTGTAAAACAAATGTTACTTTTAACATTATAAATTAAAAAATATAATCACTTGTATTAACCTACCTTATGTTTATGCAAACTGGAGATATTTGACATCTATTTGAAGGATCATAAGGATTAAAAAAGATTATACTGATACTCTTGTAAATTATAATTATCACCTTCCATTAATGATAACATGAATTTGCATCACTATATTTCTTTGCTAATTATCTCTAATTGAGATAGTAATTCAAAGGATAAATGGATTATTTTTGTTAACTTTCATACAGCTTCTTAATACATACATTTTAGCCTTATAGCATAAGCGCATTGTCTGGTTTATGTACTGACTACATAGCAAGAACAAATTGTTTATTTAGCACTGGCCACTGCTGTTGAAAGGAGGCAAACAAGAATCAGAACTGAGGGTCCCAGCAATTGGAGAGGCATATCTGTTCCATCATGGGAGTGAGCTTGTCCATGACTCTTAGGAAGGAGATATGTGAATGCATTCACAGTCTAAAGAGCTAGCTAACCTAAAGGTGGGTGAGCGCATCAGAATAATATTTTCCTTTAAGATTCATGGTTGGATTATAAGCATTTATTTGCCTTTGATTCTCATGTCACCAAATGTCTGCAATGTTGTCTGCCTGAAGCAATCAGTTTTAAAGAGATTTCTACAACAACTGGGCTAATTTTTCAAAAGCCTCTTTTCCTAAAAAGAATCTAATCACACACTGGCCAAGATTAAATAAACAAACAAATAAATTGCTAATTATGTAGCAAATTCTCACTTCTCTCAAGATAGTCATTGTCTGAACAGTAAATTCATCTGGTCTCTTAATAGCAAAGGAAAAATCTGGGATGTTCCCTAATGGATTACCCTAGACATTAAAGAGATGAATAATGGTGAATTTCTCAGAAATGGTCCAGAGGAGAAAACTGGTTGAATAAAGGCCAGTATTTTCAGTATTTTCAAATAATTTGGGGAAGCAGGCCAGGTTTTCATGACTAGAGAATATAGAGTGTTATCAGGATATTAGTTGAAAGAGGTTAATGTCAGGGGACATAGATATAGCCTGAGGGTAGATGATGGCAGAGTTATTGCTGCTGATAGCTGTCATTTACTGAGCCTAGATTGCATGCTATGTGAGTTACTGCTAATCTTCAGAACAGTTCTTGTGTTGAGAGTATTACAGATGAAGAAACAGGTTCAGTGAGGTTAAGTTCTTTGTACAAAGTCTCATTTCTAGAATATGGGGAAGCAAAGATTCGGTCCCAACCTATTTGCCCAGAAGATATTATATTACTTATAATAGCTTTTGATCAGCAATAGACAGATCATTCAGACATAATATCAGCAAAGAAACAGTAGCCTTAAATAACAAATTGAAGGATATGAACTTAATAGATATTTACCAAAAATGCCACCCAAAACATTGGAATACACATTCTTTCCAAGTGCATATGGAACATTCTGAAGGATAGCCCATAAGTGGGGACACAAAACAGTTCTCACAAATGTAGGGAAATTGAAATAATATTCAACATCTTTTTGGGTCCTAGTTTTATGAAACTAGAAGAAGTAGAAGAAAGCCACAAATTTGTGGAGAATAAACAATATGCAATGGAATACTGCAAGGTTAATGAGGAAATCAAAGGTGAAGTAAAAAAAAAATACTGGAGATGAGTGAAAATGAAGACACATGTTATCAGAACCTATAGAATGTGGTAGAACTCAAACTAATAAGTTGTGTTCATGCCGTCTCAGGAAAAAAAGAAAAATCATGAATAAAAACTTAAAGCTTACACCAAAAGGAATTGGAATGCAAGGAATTGCAAAAGCAAAAGTCAGTAGATGGAAAATAATAAAAATTAAAACAGAGATTAATGAAATAGAGATCAAGAAGACAATGCAAAAGATCAGTGAAGCTAGAAGCTGTTATTTTCTAAGATAAGAAAGTTGATAGGCATTAGCCATACTCACAAAGAAGAGAAAAAAATAAAATCAGAAACAATAGAGAAATTACAAGAATTACCACAGAAATATAAAGGACCATAAAATAGTAGTATTGGCAATTGATGGCAACATAGAAAAACTGACAAATTCTTAGGAATATGTAATACCCTGAGGGTGGGTAAATTTGGACACAGGGGATTTTTAGTGGTGAATTTAAAGTAGTATATATACATGTTGATTCCAAAGATGCGCACCTGAAACATAAAATTCTATAATGCAGTTTTACTTCAGTGAGAAGAATTAGAAGTTACATGGAAATTACTTCATCTAGAATCCTTCAACCGATGATAAATGACAGGAAGAAAATGAATTCAGAGATTACAAGTAGTATTAGCCTTACTGACTCCACCTCTAAAGAGTCAGAGCCAAAAAGCCACTCAAAGGGAACTTTCCTAATGAAAAGAATAAACGCATCAGAGTTTCAGACTCTCCAAAGAGTTTTCTAAAATTCAATTTGATATTAAACATTTAATTTTCCTACACTGCTGTCTTTCTTTTAGGACTTCTCCAACCCATTTAATAGACTCACTGATCTTGGCAACTCATGTTTTAAATAACTTTTAGTAAATAAATACCTAGATATTTTCTTTAAAAGTCTCTGTGATTGACAATGCCTTTGGTATATTTAACTAACTAAACCATGAATTCAGGGTGCTGACTGTTTTGAGATGACTGAAGATCATTGAAGGGCCCAAGGTGCTGTTCCTTAAAAATCTGGAGAAATAACTTCTTTTATGACCTTTTTTAACATATTACTTTTGAAGTCTGGATTTTAAGTATCACAACTATCAGATTCTTGTAGATCTCTGGGCATGATATCATTACTCTATTTAAAATTTAAAATATTTTGTGACATTTGTTTTAATATTATGTGTCTATTTCTCTAACTTCTTAGGTTAGAGAAAAAATGATTGTAGGGAAGGGACAGTAAGTGGGCAAGCTCTTGAAACCAAATTGACTAGGTCTAAATTAGTCTTATTAACTAGTCATGTGGCCTTTTCCATGTTAAGTTCTCTTATCTTAGTTATCTTACCTGTAAATTGGGGATCACAGTACATTTAATTCATAAGATTGTTCATGCGCTAAACATTTACTAAGCACATAGTATGAGCTATTTAGTACTGGGTGCTATGAATTCAAAAGTTAAAAAAGAGGCAAAAATGCCTGCTTACATTTTACTAGATAATAGTTCACACTTGTTGAACATTTAGAATTCCAGGTACTATTTTAAATGATAATATATCACTTATTCTTGAAAACCATTTCATGGGGCAGATAAAATTGATGTTTCTATATTTTCAGCACAGAGTATTTATATGACTTGATCAAGATCACACAGGACTAAAAGAACATATATAAAGGGCTCAGAGTTGTGGCTATGATAATAAATACTCTATATGACATAGATAGGTGATGGGGATGAATGGACAGGTAAATGGATAGATAGGGAGATAGATAGCAGAGATCTGGTAACTGTTAGTGTATGTTCTTCATCACAATAGTAATTGTAGTGAAATAATGAAGTAATATGTGAAGTTAAAATGAGTCTATGTAATATCCTTCTATACTATTAAGAGTTTGGCTTATAATTTATTTCATATACTGCTCTTCTTACCGCAAATGTGAAATTAGCTTCACTGAATGTAATAAACAAAAAATTCTGTTTACCATCAGTATTCATCTCAGAAACATCAAGTGGTTTCTAATTCAAAGAATATCACCAGTAAGTAAAAAGGAGTTTGCAGCAGGGTCAGTGTAAGTAATATGTAAGCAGTTCCACAACTTGCATTTTTTTCAATTGCCTTTTCATAAGGACAATAGTATGAAATATCTCTTTTCTTTGTAATGCAGGAAAGAATGCTTTTTTTCCTAATTAAATTGACTGCCAACCAATTGCAAAATTTAAATATAAGTTGTTATTTAGTGTAGCAACATACTCAGAACATAAGCTCATTTCTATGTATGAGGAGGCACAATCATAATTCTCCTGGAACCAAGAGAAGAATTATTCTCTGCATCCTTTTACACATTTTAAATCAAAATTGCTTGAGGACCTAGACACAATTTTTATTTTCTTTTAGATTCAGCTCAGCTAAAAGACTCTAAGTCTCATTTTAAAGAAATAATGTTTTGTTATTAAGTCTCATTTTAAAGAAATAATGTTTTGTTATTAGAGTTACAAAGAAAATACGCTTGGTAACATGATTAATAAAATACCCCTCACTCTTTTAAGAGCTAATGGTCTATATGTTTTAAATGAGTAAAAGCTTATCGAAATACCATAAACCAAACTAAAATGTGGTCTTTCAAGGTGACATAATACTCAGTGGGTGCCATATGGATATAAATAAAACTATGAATAAATGTAAATTACTGTATTCCAGATGTTACCTATTCAAAGAAAGGATATACTCTTCAGCAAAATAGGGTGTGTGCATAAAAGGTACACCAAGCAATTGGGACAGAGACAAACTTTTTTAATACATACATACACACACATATATATATTTATATCATTGTTCATTTTTGTACAATGTTTTCTTGCTTTCTTCTCTCAGGTGTAGTCCCTATAAAATTCCCTCCACCAGTTCATCCATGAACCATTACCATAGTCCTTTGTGCTCTTCCCTCCCCTGTTTTAATCCCTCACCCTCACCTGCAGAATGTCTCTGCTTTATAGTTGCCTGCTAGTTTTGTTATTATTACTTTTACCTGATCCCTTATTTAGTTCCCCTATATTCCTCCTATAAGTTAAGCCATCTGATATTTTTCTTTTTCCTCTGACTTATTTCACTGAACATAATCTCTTCCAGCTTCATCCATGTTGCTGTGAATGGCATGAGTTTATCTTTTTTGATTTCTGAATAGTATTCCATTGTGTGTATATATATCACATCTTCTTGATCCATTCATCTGCTTTTAGGCATTTAGGTTATCTTAGCTATTGTAAATAGTGCTGCTATAAACATAGCGGCACAAGTATCCTTTTGAAGTAATGTTTTTGTGTCCTTTGGGTAGATTCCTAGGAGTGGAATTGCTGGGTCATATGGTATCTCCATTTTTTTTGTAGTTTGAGGAACCCCCACACAGCTTTCCACAGTGGTTGGACCAGTTTGCATTCCCATCAGCAGTGCAGGAGAGTGTCTTTTATTCCACATCCTCACCAACATTTGTTGTTGCCATTTTTTTTTAATATGTGTCTTTCTTATTGATGTAAGGTAGTATCTCATTGTGGTTTTGGTTTGCATTTCCCTGATGAGTGATTTTGAACATTTTTTCGTATACCTGTTAGCCATTTGCATTTCCTCTTTGGGGAAGTGACTGTTTAGCTCTTTAACAGAGACAACATTTAAGAATTTCTGTAACTATTTTTTTAGTCTAAAAATTTGGAGGTCATAATACTTCACTAAAATTAAATGTGTTAATAAAATATAAAGGGTTCCTATGAACAAATTTGAATTGAAGATAAGCACTAGCAAAGATTAAATGGAGAAAATTATGCCTCCGTTATTCCAGTGTCCTCTTAATCATTTATATTAAGAGGTAGAACAATGATTATCTAATTCTGTCTAACATGAAGCTCCTTTAGGAAATGAAATGATGAAGATTAATTGAAGTGTGGATTCATATCCATGTCGTTAATGTGAGCCTAACCCTAAATGCATATTGTGCCTTGAGATATTAACAATGAACACATACACACAATGTGTATAATGTTTACATATGTATGTACTTGGAGTACATTCTTCACATTTTTTTCCTTGCACAATAAAAAATAGTTGGGAGAACATTGATCCTGTCAGGGCAATAACCATTCTATCTCTCTTTTGAAGGGTGAATTTACAAGAATGCAAGTACCATTTACAGCAGAGATTGCAAACACTTTTTTCTGGAGCCAAATCTGATTCACAGAAATGTTTTTGCAGTTTTTCACAGTGTTATTTTCTTTACTTAGTTGCTTACTTTCAAAATTCATGAGACTTTGCATTTAAAAATACATCTTATTTTTCTCTCTTACAAAGTTCTGCCATTAATGTGCCTGCTTTTCTTTATGGGAACTATCTTCCCCTTTCAGGCAGAGAATGTTCTTTCAGTTTCCCTACAATTTCCTCTGCTTTCTATGGTATATTCATACTGCTTCACTTCTGAATGAGCTTGTCTGCATATAAGACTGTGAACTTTGCTGTTAATGCCAGCCATGGTAGGATTGGTAGCTGTTCCACAAAAAATCAAACTCTTATACTAAGGAGTATAGAGTGGGTACTGGGAAGTAGCTGTTGAATTAGAACTCTTTCATTCCTATCCAATCTAGTGAGACTGGGCAACTATTACTCTTGATAGAATGTAAGTGGAAATGATATACGTCCATAGAGCTGTCATTTTTTTCCCATCACTGATTGATAAAGAGGAGACCCTGGCAGAGATTAGTGACATCACACAGTTGAAGTCTGGTATCTGAATTACCATGCCAAGTCTTCCTGCAGACCAAACACACTTATACTGTGAATGATACAGTGAAATTTAGGTTTATTGGCTGCAGCACGAAATTCTGCTATACACTAATTACTAATGCACGCTAATATTCAGTAAATACTGCCATGGTTCCTAAAAAATGAAATAAACTAAGGTTAAATCTATATATATTTGCAAAATATTTGTCCACCTTTGAAATTAAGTTAGTTTTGGGGAAAATATTTGCTGCAAATCAGTTACTTTATTATTAAAAATAAAGTAAATGATGCCAATGTAATGTACATGAATAATTAGAAAAGTGACAGACTGAATTGTGGTGCTACTTCTCTGTCATGTCAGAAGTCAAAGATTTAAAAAACAAACAAACATAAGACCAAGTGTTAAATTTTGAGGCTCAGTAACTTCTGTTACTGGGGTATCAAAATCATTCCATTTTCCCCTACTCAGATTTCTCCTACTCTGTCTTTTTTAGAGGATCCATAAATCCATGAATGTGAGGAGAAAGAAAATAATGGTTCTTTCCACACTAAATAAATTTAAAATTTATATTTTCTTGTAGCAGGGCTTAAAACAAATTATTGTCAGACAGCATTATTTCAGAATAACATATGAGGTGAAATTAAAGAAACTCCCCCACTCCCACCCAGAGGTTAATTTGAAAGGGTAATAAGTAGGTTAGAATGGACCCGTCTCAGTGGATGTGCTGTGTCTTGCTGGGAGAGATAGCTGTGACTTTTTGTAATGAATTAAAGATTTAGATATAAAAAAGTTACAAAAATTAAAATACACTGAAGGAAATATTGATGATACGTTCCATGATATCAATGTTAAGGATATTGTTCAACTCCTGTGACAAGGGATTTAAAAACAAAAATAAACAGGGCCTCCCCCAGTGGTGCAGGTGGTTGAACACCACGCTGTAAAGCTGTCCGCAGCCTCTGCAGCAGCGAGGGTCCCACATGGTGCAGCAGACCTCTCCCATCTCGCCCACTGCTCCCCTCAGCAGTGTATTTTGTCAGTCTGCCTGTTCTGTTCCCTGCTCTGTCTCTGGTGAATCCTCTTACCCTCCCACACACCTGGCTTGGACCCCGGTTCTTATATAAATAAATAATTAAATAAATAAATTTTTAAAAAATATAAACAATTGGGATTACTTCACATCAAAAAGCTTTTATACTTACAGTGAAAGAAAATACAAAACCATTAAAAAGACAACCTACTGAATTGGAAAAAATACTCTCACAACGTATAACACAATTCAAAAATAAACAAATAGCCCAGTTAATAATTGAGCAGGGCCTCTCCGGTGGTGCAGCGGTTGAGAGCTGGGTTGCGAAGCTGCCCACAGCCTCTGCAGCACAGGTTCCATCCCCGGCCTCCGGGCGAGGGTCCCAAATGGCGCACAGATCTCTCCTGCCGCCCACTGCTCCCCTCAGCAGTGTATTTCGTCAGTCTGCCTGTTCTGTTCCCTGCTCTGGCTCTGGTGAATCCTCTCACCCTCCCGTGCTACTGACTGTACCCAGTGCTTGTATAAATAAATAAAATTAATTAAAAAATAATTGAGCAGCATATATGAAAGATAATTCACCAAAGGTGATATCTAGAAGGCACATGGACTTAAAAGAAAGTTTATCATTACTTCTAATAAGAGAGATGCATGTTAACACCTCTTTTAAGATACTTTATACCTGTGTCAATGGCCTATAATAAATCATCTCCAATGATAACTGATAAGTGATTTATTGGAGATGATGCAGAGAAATAGGAATACTATTTAATTTTTGGTGGGAATATAAACTGATGCAACTAGTATGGATAATAATATGGATTTATTAAAAAACTGAGAATATTGCACAACCAAACAATCCCACTCTGGGACAAATGTCCAAGGAATATGAAATCAATACAAAATCCATATGTTTATAGCAGTATCATTTAATAACCAGGACATCGAAACAGCCTGAATGTCCATTGTTGGCAATTTGATCAGGAAGATATAGTATATCCACATAATGGAGTACTACATAGCCATGATGAAAGTGGCTATATGCTATATGCAGCCATTTCAACAAAAATTGAGAGAGCTATGTACCTTAACACAAGTCAGAATGATAAAAACAAGTGCTGGACATATAAAATTTGATAACATAAAACAAACTTTCAAAGCAGTGGACGCCAGTAAACATTGTAAGGGCTCTGAAGTTAAGAGGGAGGGATGACAGAAAGGGACAAGGGGATATAAGGGGTAGTGGTAAAGAAAAAAAATATATGTGATTTTCAAGTAAAAAAAGAAGAATCAAATTTCTGTAGGCAAAAAAAGTTGTGATTCTGTACCTGAGAATATGGTATTGGCTTTAAAAAAAATGGAGTACTATTTCTTCTGGGTTTAGTAAAGAGCTTTAAGGGAGAAAAGTAAAATGCTGTTTATTGAGGTTTTCATCTCTTTGTCCCTAGCTCTTTAGGCTATAAGAGCTCAGAGTAAGTTTTTTTGTTTTTTTTTTTTTTTTTGGTCATCCATACCTGAAGGCTTATTTATTTTTTTTAATAATAAATTTTATTTTTATATTCCCCATACAATTGCAACCCCCCCATTTTGACCCCAATCCCTCCCCTCCCGCCTCCCAGCCCCCAGAAAGTGTCTCTGGTTCATAAGTTTTATCAGGACCTTGCCATTAAAAAGAGGTATGCATAGGGATGCATATCCCCAGGGAATGTAAGGTTGGTAGAGAAAAGTTTGGAGTCTAGCAAAACTGATGGAAGTTTCATATCAAGCATGCCAGTTTAGCTCAAGCCTCAACAGCTGAAAAATGAATGTGAAAAATACCTTTGAGATAGATAGGTTTCATTATTGTTTCCCATTAGTTTCAATTTTGTTTTCTACTCTGTTGACCTAAGACTTGACCAAATGTCTTGCTTTGGTGAATGAAATGTGAGTTAACGGATATGTGTCACTTTAGAACAATAGATTTTGAAGTTCTCAATGGTCCTCCAATGCTTTTTTTCCTCTTCCATGAGACTAGTACATCCTCAACAGAGATTGCTTCGAAAATGAAACTAGACAAAACTGATAAGTAATTTAAATAAACATGAACAGGTATTAAACTTTTTGGTGAAAGTTAATAAGATTTTGGTATTGTCTGGTATTATAGCAAAAACTAGTGAAAATTGGTTAATATACTTCTCAATATACTAGAATATATCCAATATATTTCTTCTACTTACATGTGGATATAATGCTCTTAATAAAACAATATTTTGGAGGGTAATGTCTGTTTCCATTTAAATTCACCATTAAAATTTGCCTAAAATGCCACTGTGTTCTCTTAATAAAAACCATTACTCTTATAAAATCACAAGTGATAAATTTTTTTTTACCATAGCCACAGGTTAATTATAAACAGGAGTAATAGTCTGTTTGGCATACTGTGGTTCTAGAAAGGGAAAAGCAATTCCATTTATTTCTCAGAAAAATTGAAGTCTTCATTTTAAATTTAAAATACTTTAAATGCAATGGAATTCATAATGATGCTTAAAGTGAACTGACATGTGACTTCTGTTCCATCTGTAATGGTTGTTCCATCGCTTTTCAGGAAGACAGATTGGCATTTTGCATGACCTTTGAACACAAAGAAAACATTTTCATTTTATTGAGTGACAGCTGTAAATGGAATGGTTCAGCAAAAGTAAATCCAATTTGCTTTACTTTCTTTGGAAGTACAAACACTATGAATAATCACAGTATCCACAATTATGACTGGCTAACCTATGATTCTGAGTAACTCTTTCCACATAGTTTCTTCTTTGAGTCTGGGCCATTTTTTCCAGGGAGATATCTCCAAAGAGTAGTGGATTAGTTCTAAACAAGAAACATAACCAAAGATTTTAGAAAGAATAAGAGAAATTTGGGACTGCAAAATACAAGTGGATAAAGAATTTTCTGTCACAGGTGCCTTTGAAGATAATAACATATCTTCTTGACACCCACCAACACTCTTTTGGGAGGAAGTTAAAAAGAAGTAGTGGGCTGTTGTGCCTGTAGATTCAATATTAGAGTTTGATCTCTTAGGCCTTTCAGATCTGTTTCATGGAGGCAGATAAAAGCTATGGTCTACTACGAAAAAAGTTAAAACTGTGAGCAAACTAGTTTATCATTAACACTGCCTTTGATCCCAAGAGAACAGGGTCATATCAGTCAGGTTAGGTTAGGCTTCTGTTGTAGTAAACAATTCATAAATCTCTATTTCTGTTCTTTAATTCAAATTTTCTTGCTTTGACATTGATTTATGTAACTATATAATTGAAGGCTACAACTTTACACCTCAACATGTGCACCTGTTTCACTCAGCCTCCACTAAAACCCCGGTTCCAATACACTCTCACATTCCTCTCACATTCCTTCTAGTTAGTGTTGTGGTGCTGTGTTTTACCAGCTTGCTTTCTTTGGTTGGTTTTTATTCCACAAAAGAGTGTAGACTTCCTAATTCTTTCACTTTCTGACAACTTCTCTTAGCACAGTCACCTTAAGATCTTCCCATTTTGTCCCAAAAGGTATTCCATTCTTTTTTATCTTTAGCTGACAAATCTACAGTTGCATGGCCTTGCCTAATTTACTTAGCAGGACAAAGGAACTAGTTGTAAATGAGCTCAATTGGAGTGATCAATCATAGAACAAGCAGGGACAAAGCTTAAAAAACCTACAGGGAACTTTGTAACGAAGACAAAATTTTACTAGACAAATGCTAGACAAATTACTAGACAAATACTAACAATTACTAGACAGATACTAACAATTATACCACTGAAAGTGGAATTTGGGACAGTTGGTACTGAAGTCCAGTTTCCTGGGGTACAAATGGGGACTTGTTCCTTACTTCCACCTCTGGCATGTAGGCCTTCCCTCCTTCTCAAGTCTACCAAGAAGTGACCCCACTCAAATGGGTGAAAGTAGAATTTGGGGAAATATATGTGGCAGATTACCCAGAATTTTTCCCTGGTGAGTTGTCTTTGCCACATATGTCTTAAAACTTTTTATTGTTCCATTATTTCAAAACTGTTGTCATCGTCAGGTATTTTAAGTGTTGTTATTAAACTGAAAAACTGATTGTGGTCTTTTTGAAAATAATAGCTTATAACCATAGTCAAGCTTTTCAAGCTAGAAAGAATTGTAATAATAAAAAGAATAGTTTCCCAGTATATGGATTTTGGCACTGACAGGGAAAGAATAAGATCAACTTAGTGCCAGAGAACTATTCACTTACAATTGCTATAAGTGAATCAGGGACCAGGTTTAGTTTTGTGTATTAGGTTATCTCCAGAGTCCAGTACAATCCCTCCCTTATAGTAGGCAGTAAATACATGCTGAATAAGTGAATCTTGATAGAGTGAATATATGTGGTAAAACTATAAAACAAAGTTTTATATAGAAAGAAACTGGCAAAGGCAACAAAGTAGGAGTCAGGTTTTTTTTTTTAATTTTATTTTTTTTAAGATTTCTATCTATCTATACAAGAACCGGGTTATAGGCCAGATGCGCAGGGGGGTGAGCGGGGAACAGAGCGGGGAACAGCAAGGCAGACGGACTGAAATACACTGCTGAGGGGAGCAGTTGGCGAGACAGGAGCGGTCTGCTGCACCATGTGGGCACCTTGTTTGCTGGCTGGGATCAAACCTGCGCTGCAGAGACTGTGGAAAGCTTCACAGTGAGGTGCTGAATTGCCTGCACCACCAGCGAGGCTGAGAAGTGTAGTTTTAAAGTGAAAATAAGTTAAAGTAAATATTAGTCAACCTCTCTTTGACATTGATTGGATACCCAAGGTCATAAGAGATTATCATTAATATTAATTTCCTCTGAATCACAATGAGATAATTTAATAAAGGGTCATCCTCCTTTTTATGAGAGCCATGATATAACAGGTGTTAGTACTCAAGAAATATGACCCACTCTTCATTTTGATGTTTGAGTTTTCATAGAAAACAGTGAAATCTGTTTCAAAAGACCTAGAATCAAACACTTTATAAGAGTAATTAAATGTAATGGCCCCTATGTTAACAAGCTCAATACACCTTTAGTTTAACCTTCATAATTCCTACTTGTCACATTTGACTCTTTTCAAGTACTTTTCTTAATTCTGCTACCTTTGCAACAGAAAAATATAAAAAAAATGGTGGATTTCTTGGGTGGATTCCCTCTTCATTCAAGATCCTTTAAAAAATTATTTGTCTTTACCGCTCTCATTTATCTTTACCTTTGTCTCCTCTTAAAAGATTTCCTTTTTCTTGTCTTCGTTTCTTTTCTTGTATTCTGTCAATTTGATTATTTCTGAAATCAGCCTAAATTTGTGACTTAGAGGCTTCTTTTTCTACTTAATTTAGGATCCATTATTCCATAGACAGTAAGATGGAATTTCTTAACAGAATAGAAAAGACTCTTCAGGGTTTGACTTTAACCTATGTTTCTAGACTTGAGCTTCTTTTCTTTCACCTATCATTCTTCCAAACCTCCTCCTTCAAACTATGTGCTCAGTTATAAATGCATTTTGACTTTCCTAAATATATCACACATTTTTATAATGTTTCAACTAAGATGTTTTTCATAAAACAAGATTTAAGTGGCCTAAATAAAAGAATATTTTTTTTTCCACATAAAACTACCCCAGAGAGTGTGGTTTCATTGTTATTTAATTCAGAGGCACAATGAAGTTATCAGACATCTAGCTGCTTTTCTTTTCCCTCCCTGACATCTTCAGCATGTTGTTTCTGTTCTCTTCATGATCTGGAGTTGGCTGAGCCAGCTCCAAAAATTGTGTTTTCAAACAACAGGGTATGTAGGCAGAAAAAGGGAAGTTTTCTGTCTTGTACAGCTTTTTTTTAAGGGTGAGCATTGTCAGGTGCCTTCTTCTGCCCCCTTCTTCTGGCCTTGGGTCCATTGGCCAGAATTACATCTCGTGTCCTTGCCATCTCTTAGCAAGAGTAAGATTTGTTTCAGTCATAATTCACTCACTGTGGTTTGACAGAAACTTTACCTCATTGGGATGACTGAATTAGAGAATGTTGATCAAAACTGGTTTTTGTTAAGAATTGGGAAATTACTTTTGAGGTAGAAATTCTATACTTTTGAGGGAGAAATTCATAAGCACTTTACATTTCTATTTGCTGTGTTATCAGTCAGTACCTCTCCCCTTTATGTAAAATTACACTCAACCACTAAGATTTTTTTTTTTAATTAATAAATTTTATTTTTATATTCCCCATACAATTGCAATCCCCCCATTCTGACCCCAATCCCTCCCCTCCCGCCCCCCACCCCCCAAAAAGTGTCTCTGGTTCATAGTTTTTGTTGATTTTGATTTTCACTTTCTTATAGTTATTCATTTTCCTGGTCCCTTATTTAAGTTTTCTAGATCCCTGCTATGAGTGAGACCATCCGGTATTTTTCTTTTTCTTTTTGGCTTATTTCACTGAGCATGATCCCTTCCAGCGTCATCCATGTTGCTGCAAATTGCATGTGTTTATCTTTTTTGAATGCTGAGTAATATTCCATGGTATATATGTACCACATCTTCTTGATCCAGTCATCTATTTTTGGGCATTTGGGCTGTTTCCAAAGCTTAGCTATTGTAAACAGTGCTGCTATAAACATAGGGGTGCAGGTGTTCTTTGGAATTGATGTTTCTGTGTTCTTTGGGTAAATACCTAGGAGTGGAATTGCTGGATCCTGTGGAAGCTCTATGTTTAGTAGGTCCAGAAATCTCCACACAGCTCTCCATAGTGGTTGGACCAGTTTGCACTCCCACCAACAGTGCAGAAGAGTTCCTTTTTCTCCACAACCTCGCCAACATTTGTTGTTGCTAGTTTTTTTAATTTGTGCCATTCTCACTGGTGTAAGATGGTATCTCATGGTAGTTTTGATTTCCATTTCCCTGATTGCAAGTGATGTTGAACATTTTTTCATATGCCTGTTGGCCATTCGCATTTCCTCTTCAGAGAAGTTTCTTTTTAGTTCCTCTGTCCATTTTTTGACTGGATTATTTTCTTTGTTGTTGTTGAGTCTCATCAGCTCTTTGCAGATTTTTGTGATCAGTCCTTTATCATTAGTGTTGGGTGCAAAAATTTTCTCCCAGTTGGTGGGGTTTCTCTTTGTTTTTGTTATTGTCTCTTTTGCTATGCAGAAGCTCTTTAATTTGATGTAGTCCCAGCTGTTGATCTTTGCCTTCACTATCACTGCTTTGGGTGATGTGTCTGTAAAGATGTCTTTGATATGCAAATCACGTAGTGTTTCGCCTATATTTCCTTCTATGTATTTTATGGTTTCAGGTCTTATGTCTAGTTCTTTAATCCATTTTGAGTTGATTTTTGTATATGGTGTGAGGTAGTGGTCAAGCTTCATTCTTTTGCATGTAGCGACCCAGTTTTCCCAGCACCATTTATTGAACAAACTTTCTTTGCTCCAATGCATATTCTTTGCTCCTTTGTCAAAGATTAGTTGACCATAAATCTGTGTGTTTATTTCTGGATTTTCTATTTGATTCCATTGGTCTGTATGTCTGCTCTTGTTCCAATACCATGCAGTTTTGATGATTATGGCTTTGTAGTAGAGTTTGAAGTCTGGGAGTGTGATGCCTCCATTCCCTTCTTTTTTCTTCAGGAGAGCTTTGGCTATTCGGGGTTTTTTGTGATTCCATATGAATTTCATCAATAATTGTTCTATTTCTTTGAAGAATGACATTGAAATTTTGATTGGAATAGCATTGAATCTGTATATTGCTTTTGGTAGGATGGCCATTTTAATAATGTTTATTCTCCCAATCCATGAGCAGGGGATGTCTTTCCATTTCTTTGTGTCTTCTTCTATTTCTTTTAACAGTGTTTTATAGTTTTCTTTGTATAGGTCCTTTACCTCTTTTGTTAGATTTATTCCCAAATATTTGATTTTTTTTGTTTCGATAATAAAAGGGGTGGTTTTTTTTGATTTCTTCTTCTTCAGATTTATTGTTTGTATATAGGAAGGCTACTGACTTTTGCGTGTTGATTTTGTATCCTGCCACTTTACTGAACTGATTGATGAGTTGAATTAGTTTTTCTGTGGAGTTTTTGGTGTTCTCTATGTATATTATCATATCATCTGCAAATAGTGATAGTTTGACTTCTTCTTTTCCTATTTGGATTCCTTGGATGTCTTTCTCTTGTCTTATTGCTCTGGCTAGGACTTCCAGTATTATATTGAAAAGCAGTGGTGAAAGTGGACATCCTTGTCTTGTTCCAGATCTTAATGGAATTGCTTTCAGCTTTTCACCATTGAGAATGATACTGGCTGTTGGCTTGTCATATACGGCCTTTATGATGTTGAGGTACGTTCCTTGTATCCCAAGAATTTCAAGGGCTTTTATCATGAATGGGTGTTGCACTTTTTCGAAAGCTTTCTCAGCATCTATTGCTATTATCATATGGTTTTTATATTTCTTTTTGTTGATGTGTTGGATAACGTTGATTGATTTTCGGATGTTAAACCATCCTTGTGTCCCTGGAATGAATCCTACTTGGTCGTGGTGAATTACCTTATGGATACACTGTTGGATTCTGATAGCTAAAATTTTATTGAGGATTTTTGCATCAGTGTTCATTAGGGAGATTGGCCTGTAGTTTTCTTTTTTTGTGTTGTCCTTGTTCGGTTTTGGTATTAGTGTAATGTTGGCTTCATAGAACGTGTTAGGTATTATACCTTCCTTCTCAATTTTTTGGAAGAGTTTGTGAAGGATAGGTACCAATTCGTCTCTGAATGTTTGGTAGAATTCATTTGTAAATCCATCAGGTCCTGGGCTTTTGTTTTGGGGAGGTTTTTGATTACCATTTCAATTTCGCTAATTGTAATTGGTCTGTTTAGGTGTTCTATTTCTTCTTTATCTAGCTTTGGGTGATTGTAGAGTTGTAGGAATTCGTCCATCTCCTCTAGATTGTTAAACTTGTTTCCATATAACTGTTCATAGTAGTTATTAATAATTCTTTTGATTTCTGCTGTGTCCGTTGTGATTTCTCCTCTTTCATTTATTATCCTATTTATTGTGCTTTCTCCCTTTTTGCCCTTGTGAGCCTGGCAAGGGTTTATCTATTTTATTTATTTTTTTGAAGAACCAGCTCTTGGTTTCATTGATCTTTTGGATTGTTTTTTTAGTTTCAATTTCATTTATTTCTGCTTTGGTTTTTATTATTTCTTTTCTTCTACTGGTTTTGGGGCTTTTTTGTTGTTCTTTTTCTAGATCTTTGAGTTTCGAGATTAGGTTGTTTTTTTGAGTTCTTTCTTGTTTCTTGATGTGAGCATCTATTGCTATATATTTTCCTCTTATTACTGCTTTTGCTGCATCCCATACATTTAGGAAATTGGTGTCCTCCTTGTCATTCAATTCAAAGAATTTTTTAATTTCTTCTTTTATCTCCTCGTTAGTCCAGTGGACTTCCAGTAGTGTGGGTTTCAATCTCCACGAGGTAGGAGAATACCTTGCCTTCTCTTTATGGTTTATTTCTAGTTTGATGCCTTCATGGTCAGAAAAGATGGTTGGTATGATTTCAATCTTGGTGTATCTGTTGATGTTTGTCTTGTGCCCCAGTATATGATCGATCCTAGAGAATGATCCGTGTGCGCTTGAGAAAAATGTATACTCAGATTTTTTTGGGTTTAGTGTTCTATATATGTCTGTTAAGCCTAAGCACTCTAGATCCTTATTTAGAGCTTTAGTGTCTTTACTTATTTTTTGTCTTGTTGATCTATCCATTGTTGATAGTGGTGTGTTGAAGTCTCCCACTACGTATGTGTTTTCTCTGATGTCTGTTTTCAGAGATGCCAATAGTTGTCTGATATATTTTGGTGCTCCTTCGTTTGGTGAATATATGTTAATGAGTGTTATTTCTTCTTGAAGTATTATCCCCTTGATCATAATGTAATGACCACTGGGGTCTCTTTTTATCTTTTTAAGTTTGAAATCTGTTTTATCTGATATGAGTATAGCTGTTCCTGCCTTCTTTTTTGGTCCATTTGCTTGTAGAATTGTTTTCCATCCTTTAACTTTGAGTCTATTTTTATCTTTTGCAGCTAAATGTGTTTCCTGGAGACAGCAAAAGGTTGGGTTTTGTTTCTTAATCCAGCCTGCAACTCTGTGTCTTTTTATTGAGAGTTTAGTCATTTACATTTAGAGTTAGTATTGATATGTTAGCATCTGTATTTGCCATTGTGTTTGTCTTTCCTTTGATTTTATTATTTATCTTTTAATAACTTTCTTTGGCCTTCTTTTGTTGTTATTCGTCCCTCTGAGGTTCTGGCTTTAGGACTCCTTGTAGTATTTTTTGGAGTGGGGGTTTAGTCGCAATGAAATTCCGGAGTTTCTGTTTGTCTGGGAAGGTCCATATTCTTTCTTCAAAGAGGAAGGAGAGCTTTGCGGGATAGAGTATTCTTGGTTGGCATCTGTTTTCTTGGAGTCTGTTGACTATGTCCTTCCACTCTCTCCTTGCCCGTAGTGTTTCTTCAGAGAAGTCTGATGTCAGTCTGATTGGTTTCCCTTTGAATGTTATCTGTTTCTTCCCTCTTGTTAGTTTCATTATTTTTTCTTTGTCTTGGATTCTTGGGAGCTTTACTATTATGTGTCTTGCTGTATTTTTCCTTTCGTCATGGAAGTTTGGTGTTCTTCTTGCTTCTTGTATATCAATTTTCAGATCCTTCTTAGCGTTTGGGAAGTTCTCTTCAATTATATCCATGAATATTTTCTCTGTTCCTATATCTCTCTCCTCTCCTTCTGGGATTCCTATAACTCTTATATTTCCTTTCCTTATGGAGTCAGATAGTTCCCGAAGTCTTTCTTCGGTCTTTTTCCTTCGTACTTCTCCTTCCTTTTCTGTTTTAGTTCTTTTTATTTCTGTGTCTTCAAGAGTACTTATTCGTTCTTCCATTTCATCTATTCTGCTTTCACTGTTTTTCCCAGAGTTCTTTAGCATCTCCATTAATTCTTTGATCTCCTGCATTTCTTTTACTTCCCTCTTTAGGGACTCAATTTCATTCTTCTGGTCATTAATTATTTTCCCCTTATCATTGTTTTCCTTTATGACTTCTGTCAGTTTTTTTAATCACAGCAATTTTAAATTATCTATCTGGAAGGCTCAGAAGTTCTTCCAAGTTACTGTCGTTGCAATCTGGTAGATGGTTTTCTTTTTGTGGTGTGCTATTTTGCTGAGGAGTTGCTGGGTTGCATGTTGTTTTTCTACTCCCTACTGCCTGTTTTCTAATTTGACGTATTCCTTGTGACACTGTGTTGCTGGTACTGGCCGGCATCTTGGGCGACCTTCCCAGCTCACCACTGGCTCCTCTGGGGAACTTCTGCTGGGTTCACAAGTCTCCAGCAAAGACAGGTCCCTGCTCTGTCTCCTCGGTGAGCCTTCTGCTGGGTTCACACAGTCTCCAGCAAGAAGGGTCCCTGCTGCAAAATGCCAGAGCCGGGGACGCGCTCCCCTGCACGCCCGGTCTGCCCCAGCGGTGGGTGCTGCTCCCCTCTGGGCTGGAACTGCAGGCTAGAAGGTGCCCGTGTGGGCAAGCCTCCCAGCTTAACCTCTGTCTCCTCGGTGAGCCTTCTGCTGGGTTCACACAGTCTCCAGCAAGAAGGGTCCCTGCTGCAAAATGCCGGTGCCGGCGACACGCTCCCCTGCACGCCTGGTCTGCCCCAGCGGTGGGTGCTGCTCCCCTCTGGGCTGGAACTGCAGGCTAGAAGGTGCCCGGTGTGGGCAAGCCTCCCAGCTTAACCTCTGTCTCCTCGGTGAGCCTTCTGCTGGGTTCACACAGTCTCCAGCAAGAAGGGTCCCTGCTGCAAAATGCCGGTGCCGGCGACGCGCTCCCCTGCACGCCCGGTCTGCCCCAGCAGTGGGTGCTGCTCCCCTCTGGGCTGGAACTGCAGGTTAGAAGGCGCCCAGCATGGGCAAGCCTCCCAGCTTACCTCTGTCTCCTTGGTGAGCCTTCTGCTGGGTTCACACAGTCTCCAGCAAGAAAGGTCCCTGCTGCAAAATGGCGATGCGGGAACGAGCTCCCCTGCACGCCCGGTCTGCCCCAGTGGTGGGTGCTGCTCCCCTCTGGGCTGGAACTGCAGGCTAGAAGGTGCCCGGTGTGGGCAAGCCTCCCAGCTTAACCTCTGTCTCCTCGGTGAGCCTTCTGCTGGGTTCACACAGTCTCCAGCAAGAAGGGTCCTGCTGCAAAATGCCGGTGCCGGCGACGCGCTCCCTGCACGCCCGGTCTGCCCCAGCGGTGGGTGCTGCTCCCCTCTGGGCTGGAACTGCAGGCTAGAAGGCGCCCAGCATGGGCAAGCCTCCCAGCTTACCTCTGTCTCCTTGGTGAGCCTTCTGCTGGTTCACACAGTCTCCAGCAAGAAAGGTCCCTGCTGCAAAATGGCGATGCGGGAACGAGCTCCCCTGCACGCCCAGTCTGCCCCAGCGGTGGGTGCTGCTCCCCTCTGGCTGGAACTGCAGGCTAGAAGGCGCCCAGCATGGGCAAGCCTCCCAGCTTACCTCTGTCTCCTTGGTGAGCCTTCTGCTGGTTCACACAGTCTCCAGCAAGAAAGATCCCTGCTGCAAAATCCACTAAGATTATTATTATTATTTTTTTAATATTAAATTTTATTTTTATATTCCCCCATACAATTGCAAACGCCCCATTCTGACCCCAATCCTTCCCTCCCGCCCCCCACCCCCCAAAAAGTGTCTCTGGTTCATAGTTTTTTGTTGATTTGATTTTCACTTTCTTATATTCATTTTCCTGGTCCCTTATTTAAGTTTTCTAGATTCCTGCTATGAGTGAGACCATCCGGTATTTTTCTTTTCTTTTTGGCTTATTTCGCTGAGCATGATCCCTTCCAGTGCCATCCATGTTGCTGCAAATTGCATGTGTTTATCTTTTTGAATGCTGAGTAATATTCCATGGTATATATGTACCACATCTTCTTGATCCAGTCATCTATTTTTGGGCATTTGGGTTGTTTCCAAAGCTTAGCTATTGTAAACAGTGCTGCTATAAACATAGGAGTGCAGGTGCTCTTTGGAATTGATGTTTCTGTGTCCTTTGGGTAAATACCTAGGAGTGGAATTGCTGGATCATATGGAAGCTCTATGTTTAGTAGGTCCAGAAATCTCCACACAGCTCTCCATAGTGGTTGGACCAGTTTGCACTCCCACCAACAGTGCACAAGAGTTCCTTTTTCTCCACATCCTCGCCAACATTTGTTGTTGCTAGTTTTTTTAATATGTGCCATTCTCACTGGTGTGAGATGGTATCTCATGGTAGTTTTGATTTGCATTTCCCTGATTACAAGTGATGTTGAACATTTTTTCATATGTCTGTTGGCCATTTGCATTTCCTCTTCAGAGAAGTTTCTTTTTAGCTCTTCTGCCCATTTTTTGACTGGATTATTTTCTTTGTTGTTGCTGAGTCTCATCAGCTCTTTGCAGATTTTTGTGATCAGTCCTTTATCATTAGTGTTGGGTGCAAAAATGTTCTCCCAGTTGGTGGGGTTTCTCTTTGTTTTTGTTATTGTCTCTTTTGCTGTGCAGAAGCTCTTTAATTTGATGTAGTCCCAGCTGTTTATCTTTGCCTTCACTATCACTGCTTTGGGTGATGTGTCTGTAAAGATGTCTTTGATGTGCAAATCCCGTAGTGTTTCGCCTATATTTCCTTCTATGTATTTTATGGTTTCAGGTCTTATGTCTAGTTCTTTAATCCATTTTGAGTTGATTTTTGTGTATGGTGTGAGGTAGTGGTCAAGCTTCATTCTTTTGCATGTAGCGACCCAGTTTTCCCAGCACCATTTATTGAACAAACTTTCTTTGCTCCAATGCATAGTCTTCGCTCCTTTGTCAAAGATTAGTTGACCATAAATCTGTGGGTTTATTTCTGGATTTTCTATTCGATTCCATTGGTCTGTATGTCTGTTCTTGTTCCAATACCATGCAGTTTTGATGATTATGGCTTTGTAGTATAGTTTGAAGTCTGGGAGTGTGATGCCTCCATTTCCTTCTTTTTTTTTTCAGTAGAGCTTTGGCTATTCGGGGTTTTTGGTGATTCCATATGAATTTCATCAATAATTGTTCTATTTCTTTGAAGAATGCCATTGAGATTTTGATTGGAATAGCATTGAATCTGTATATTGCTTTTGGTAGGATGGCCATTTTAATAATGTTTATTCTTCCAATCCATGAGCAGGGGATGTCTTTCCATTTCTTTGTGTCTTCTTCTATTTCTTTTAACAGTGTTTTATAGTCCACTAAGATTATTTTTAAATGTCGTCCCCTATGAGAAGTTTTATTTAGGTACTGTAATAAGGATATCTTTTCTTTTATAACATTAGCATAACTGGAAATAATGTTTTTTATGCTTTTTGAAAAACTCATCAGAAGTCCTAAATAGATCATTAGAAGCCAAATTCACCCAAACATATACGTTCAAAAGATATATTTCAGACACTTTCCTAAGCTCTTGAGATACAGAATATACAGTTATAAATCCTGCTCTCAGGGAGTCAGAATATAGCTTTTTAAAAATTTTTAAAAATTAATATGTACTTGAAGTAATACATTCTGACCCAAAGCAGGAACTGCAAGGAGGAAAATGATATGATAGGTTACCTTTTTCAGTATACTCTTGGATAATCCCTATCTGTGGTGAAACATATCTAACTTTGGTCTGGGAGGATATAATGGCTTTTCCAGGTAAAGCAGGGAAGGACTTTTTTTTTTTTTAAAGATTTATTTATTTATTTATACAAGCACTGGGTACAGTCAGAAGCACGGGAGGGTGAGAGAATTCACCAGAGCCAGAGCGGGGAACAGAACAGGCAGACTGACAAAGTACACTGCTGAGGGGAGCAGCGGGCATGGCAGGAGAGGTCTGCGCACCATGTGGAAACCTTGCCAGTGGCCAGGGATTGAACCGGTGCTGCAGATGCTGCAGGCAGCTTCGCAGCCCAGCACTCAACCTCTGCGCCACTGGAGAGGCCCAGGGAAGGACATTTTAAGATAAAGCAGAAGAACATACAGAGATACAGAAGCATATAATCATATGCTCGATTAGAAAGTACAAATAGTTCTGCAGACTTGGAAGACATATTTAAAGAATAATCCCAAAGGGATTTTCTAGAGACACAGATGACTTTCTAGAGACATAGATGCTAAACTCTGATGGGAGTTTTGTGTCAAGAGAAAGGTTTAGAACTATTCTGAGAGTGGATTAGCTTATTCTGCATTACTGTATGGGGCATAAGTCATTCCACTAACAAATGCACTGTGAATTCTTATTGGATGGATGATTATGAAGTCTTTTATTGGCAAAGTAGAGTGTCTCAGCAGACTGAATTGATATAAAATGACCAACTTTCTGTTTTACTTTTAAAATAATAGGAAATCTGAAATGGATCCTCTCCCCAGGAGCATTTTTCATCCTCTTATTGTCACCTGGGGGATGTTAATGCTTTTGGACTGCTGCCTGTGGCGTTGGTCTTGCCCCCTAAGTGGATATTCGGTGATGGCAGTGCACTCTCATCAAGATAGACTGCTGATATTACATTTCCATTAAAGACCAGAGCCATGTCTGTCTGCTAATTTCCTGCCAATAAGAGTTAGATTTTTACAGTGGCCAGTTTACTGTAGAGAAGAACCAATTTTCTTGTCAAAGTGCAAAGAGATAGCATAAGAAGTTTAAGATTGCAGCCTTCATCAACAAATATCCTAAATAAAATTTCTAAAATAGTTTTTATGTATCACTCTCCCTCTTTTAAAAATCATATGCTTTTATTTGTGGCAAGTTATTGCCCAACCTTTCAGATTCTGTTTGTTCACTGTAGGCTTAAAGATGAAAGAGAGTGGATGTAGAGTATAATTACAGCTATCTATTCAGCAGACACCTACAAACCATTTATTTAGTATATTCTAGGCGTTGTACGAGGTGCCTTAGCTTCAATAAAATCAATGTGGCACTCACTTTGAACTTGAGTTAGAAGAGGTGAGTCTGGTCTCAAAATGGAGGGACATGATCCAAGGGAACCAGAGTAGGTGAGAAAAATGTTCATTTATGGTCTGAACTTTGAAACAACTACAGATGATAGTTTAAGAGAACAATTTGGTAAATGGGGCATACTTACAGATTGTGTAGTGGTGAGAGATTCCCAAATATTCCAGAGGCTTTGGCTATGTGACTTAACTTTTATAGAGGTAGATTCAGCAATATGTGGTTGACCATACAAGGTTGATGGGCATGTAGTGGTACCAAAGAGAGCTGTTTCTAGGGTTTTGTAAAGCCTAGTGCCCATTAAACAGCAAAGAAATTTTTTGTTTGTGGTATTAAAAAAGATACAGAATATAATTTGAGAGAGTTCATTGAAAAATATGGCAAAATTGAATCCATAAAAATTATGGAAGACAGAGTAGGAAAAAGAGAGGCTTTGCTTTAGTAACTTTTGATTATGATGATACAGTTGATAAAATTTTTATTCAGAAATACTATGGTAGTATTGGGCATAATTGTGAAGTTAAAAAGACTTTATAAACAAGAAATCCAGTTTCCTGGATCACAGAGAGGTCGTGAGTTATATCTGGCATCACTGGAAATGGTGGAGGTAATTGGCTGTGGTGGAAACTTTAATGGGAGAGGAGCTTATGTAGAGATGCTGGTGGCAGCAGAGGCAGTTACGGAGGAGGTTGTGGTAGACATAATGGATCTGGAGGTGAAGGTGGCAACTGTAGTGTCGTCTTGATTATGGTAGTAGAAAAGACTCTGGTGGTGGTGAACCAGGATATGGAAACCAAGGTAATGGATATGGTGATGGAGATTTTGATGGTTAAAATGAAGGAGGAAATTTTGGTGATAACTATGGTTGTGGTAGGAACCATGATGATTTTGGAAATTATAGTGGACAATAGCAATCAAATTATGGGCTCTTGAATAGGGGAAGTTTGGGTGAAAGAGTCTCAGGTCATCCCTATCATGGTGGCTATACATTTGATGGTGGAAGTAGTGGCTGTGATAGTAGAAAGTTCTAAATATTTAGCAGAAAAAAGTTATAGTTCTTAGCAGGAGAGAGAACAAGAAATTGTCAGGAAAGCTTTAAGTTACTTTGAGACAGTAGTCTAAGCCCATTAAGAGGAACTGTAAAAACATGCCACAGAAAGAATAGATCTATAGTAAGAAAAGTAACTGCAGCTGAAACATGAAATCCTTCTTGTTCAGGACAGTCATAGCCAGTTTGCAAAAAGTGTAGTTGTTGATTAATGCAGTATCTTATCAGTTATATGTATGTTCCTGAGATATTTCATCTGTTATAAATTTCTCTTTTACTTTTCATTACATCCAGTATAGTGCTCTCTAAATTATATTAGTGATACCAGGAGTAAAAAAAATTAAGGAATTTTTAACTTAAAAAATTGTGCCATGGCTGTGGCCTTCAAAAAACTTACACTCTAACCCTGCCTAACTTCAATGTAAACTATTTTGATACAAAACTCAAATTATTTTTTATTGTTGTTTATTTTTTTAAATTGAGGTAACAGGATCTCCTTTCTTACTCCCAACCACCACCAAGACATCACCATCATAGTGCTTATATTGAAAAATCACCCAGAGTCCTTTACTGTAGTCCATTGTGCTCCCTTCCCTCTTGGTTCTCACCCCTTCCCCACACTCTTCTCCCTCTAGATGCTTCAGTTCTATAATCAGCTTTCAAGGGTTAGTTTTTAAGTTTGTCTTTATTTGAACCTAGGTTTGGTTTCTTTATATTCCATGCATTGGTGACACCATCTGGTATATTCATCTTTCTCCATCTGACATATTTCACTAATGGAAAATCAATTATGATACCACTTTATGGCATATTCATTAATCTTTGCTTCTATACATACCCTACTCAATTATTTATATTCTAAACCCCCAAACTCCAGTGTAGTTTATTTCACAGTTTAGTAATAATTACATAAATTAATTTTTACTTATTATCCCTTCCTGCTCCACCCATGTTGCTGCAAATGGTATGAGTTTATATTTTTTAATCACTGACTAATATTACATTATTTATACTATACCTTCTTGATCCACTCATCTGCTTAGGTTTTTTCCTATAATTTGGCTGCTGTACATATCACTGTAGTAAACACTGGTTTACAAGTTCTCTTTAAATTTTTAAATTTTTTTTTGGTAGATGCCTATGAGTGCATTTGCTGTGTTATATGACAGATCCATTTTTAGTCTTTTGAGACACCTCCATACTGCTTTCCATAGAGGCCGGACCAATCTGCATTCCCACCAGCAGTGTAGGAGTTTCCATTTTCTCCACATCTTCATCAGCACTTACTTCTGAAAACTAAAATTATTATGAAGGAAAGAAAAGCTGTATAAGTACTGGGTTTAGCAAAAGAAACCATAAGTAAAATTCTACAGTTAGATATTATTATGAGTGCGTTTAATTATAACAAAGACTCTGTAATATCAATTTTTGAAATTATATATATATTTTTTCTTCTTTTGATCACCCCTTCCTATAGACTGAATATATGTGTCCCTGCCTCCCATTCATATGTTGAAGTCCTCTTACCCAATATGGTGGCATTTAGAGATGGGGAGTTTGGATGGTTATTAGGGTACAATGATGTCATGAGTGTGGGGCCCTCATGGTAGTATTGTTCCTTATAGGAAGAGACACACAACCCTCACTTTCTTTATCTTGCTCTATCACTTTCTCCAGGGATATGTACTGAAGAAAGTCAGTCCTTGTCAGCACATAATGAGCAGGCAATTACTGAACGCCAAGAAGAGTTCTTGCCCAAACCCAACCATGTTGGCTTCATGATCTCATAGTTCTAGCCTCCAGAACTCTTGAGAAGATAAATTTCTGCTATTGAGACCACTGACTCTATAATATTTTGTTATAGAAACTATAGCTAACTAATACCCACTTCTATGGTAGGCACTATGCCTGGCTCTATGCTTTTATTTTCCTGCAAGAAAATTTGTTCTTTTTTGGTATGTAAACTGAAGCTAGAGAACTAAATAATTTCCTGGGATGACAGAGGTAGTAATTAGCAAGTCAAGACATGAGCCTATATCCATGTTATGTCTAGTACTAAATGATACCACTTTATGGCACATTCATTAATCTTTGCTTCTATACATATCCTACTCAATTATTTATATTCTAAACCCCCAAACTCCAGTGTTGTTTTATTTCACAGTTTAGTAATAATTACACAAATAAATTTGTCCTTATTCCTAAGCACTCAAATTCTATATAACTATTTCAGAAGGCATAGAAGCAGGGAAATATTTTTTCCTGGACATCCAAGTTTCATCTTATTCATTAATTGTGTAGTGATAAGGAGAAGCAGTATAACAGTTGTCTAACACAATAGAATAGCACATTCATCATTTAATTGCTGAGATTCTTTCACTTTTGTTTTTATTTTTCATGGAAATTATGTGATGATATGAATCAGTGCCAGGTGGGGCAATAGGGTATGTCATTTAGGAAGTTATATAGGTGTTTGGCTTCCTTTGATAGGTTTACTTTTCTTGTCATTTCTGTCCAAGCTTTTCAAATGTAGAGTACATGTAAATTTGATAAAATTTTTTTCCAGTATATTTTGAAATTTTGTATTTCTTTGAGTGTCTGGAGTGATGTGCAGACTTTTTTTTTTGCTAATTTTTAATTTTTTTTTATTTTATACATTTTTACATCATTTTTCATTTTTGCACAATGTATGCATTTTCATCTTGGTTATAGTCACCATACAATTCCCAACCCCCCTTGTTTTGATCCTATTCCTTCCCGTCCCCCCAGTGTGTCTCTGGTTTATAGTTGTTTGTTGATTTTGATTTTTACTTTATTATAATTAGTTTTTTTTTCTGGTCCCTTATTTAGATTTTCTAAATTCCTGCTATGAGTGAGACCATCTGGTATTTTTCTTTTTCTTTCTGGCTTATTTTGCTGAGCATGATCCCTTCCAGCTCCATCCAGGTTGCTGCAAATTGCATGAGTGTATCTTTTTTGATTGCTGAGTAATATTCCATTGTGTATATGTACCACATCTTCTTGATCCAGTCATCTATTTTTGGGCATTTGGGTTGTTTCCATAGCTTAGCTATTGTAAATAGTGATGCATATATATCTTTTAGGGGAGGTCTGAATGTGTTCATGTTATGGCCTCATTACTTTCCCTTTGTAGCAAAACTCTTTGAGAGTGGCCTGTACTGATTCTAATTTATTTCTTCCCAAACTTTTTAATTTTAACTTAAATTATATTTTCTTCTAACTACTATTCTCAGGGTAACTAGTGACATTCACATTTTCACTTTTAAAATATAATTCTCATTCTTGACCTGTCAGCAGCATTTAACACCTTTGCTCATTCTTCTTCTTTGAAACACTTTTTTTTTTTTCATGTCTTTCAGGATATCACATTCACCTGGTTTTACTCTCTATGTTTTTAGTCACTGCCTTAAGTTTCTTTAACAAATTTATATTTATGCATTGGATCCCTAAGCATTAAAATGTCTCTTTAATCTTTGGGACTGAACTCTGGGATCAATCTTTACACCCCTTCTGTCTCTCTTTCTTTCTCTCTCTCTCTCTCTCTTTAATTATTCTCTACAATTAGTGATTTTGCACATTTGCATGTCTATAATAACCTCTTTTTTCATATTTATTGAGTGGTAACAAATCATCCTAACATTTAACAATAGTTATTATTTCTCGCAGTTTCTCAATTGAGTAGTTCTGGTTTTGGGTATTTTATTATGTCAGCTGCAGCTATCTGAAGGTTTGGCTTGGGCAAGGAGATTTGCTTCTTGTGTGGCTCAGTTATAGAGCTGGGAACTTGGCCCCTGCATTGGCCAGAGGCTTCAGTTACTCTCCATGAATCTCTCTAGATACCAGTCATATACTATTCACTTCCACTCTTGGTCACACAGAACCATTCCTTACTTAATGTGGGAATGGGCAATATAAAGCAGAAGTACCAGGATGCTTGGGTCACTGAAGTTCTTTGAGGGTACTTACCATAGTTTATCTTTTTTTTAATAATAAATTTTATTTTTATATTCCCCATAGTTTATCTTTTGATTCCCCCTTGTGATATCCCTTTCACATACAAAATACACTCACTATTTACCTAGATAGCTAGAGAACCTTCTATTACAAAAGAACTGAATACACATTCTTCTTAAGTATACATGGAACATTCTTAAGGATAAATGATATGCTGGCACACAAAACATGTCTCAAAGTTCCATGAAAATAGAAATTATATCAAGTACCTTCTCTGATTACAATAGGATAAAGCTAGAAATTAGCCACAAAATAATTCCAAAGTAAACCGAAACATGTAGAGACTAAACAAAATGATTTTGAACAACTCTTGGGTTAATGACAAAATGAAAAAAGAAATTATAAACTATCTCAAAACTAATGAGAATGGAGAGATCCTACCAGATCCTATGGGATGTTCTGTAAGCAGTGTTATAGAGAAGTACATAGTAATATAGGAGCACATCAAAAAAAACAAGAAAGATCTCAAAAAAGCAAACTTTACAACTGAAGTAACTATAAAATTAAGAACAAGCAAACCTAAAATCAGTAGAAAGAAGGACATAATAAAAATTAGAGCAGAAATAAATGAAACAGAAAACAAATAGTTCAAAAGATCAGTGAAACCAATAGTTTATTCTTTGAAAGGATAAGTTGATGAAACTTTAGCTAGACTAATTAAAAAGAGAAAAAAAACAAATAAAAAGAATTAGAAATCAAAGAAATAAAATTCCAGCAGATGCCACAGATATAAAAATGGTCATAAGAACCTGCCCTGAATGACTTTCTGCAAAGAAATTAAACAGTCTAGAGGAAATGGGCAAGATTTTCGAATTATATAACCTTCTTAGTCTGAACCTGGGTGAAATAGACAACTTAAATAGGCCAGTCACAAGCACGAAATTGAAAATCTCTCTAAGAACAAAACATCAGTACTTAATGGTTTCTCTAGTGAATTCTACCAAACATTCAAAGAGGACTTAATATCCTCAAACTCTCAAAAAATTTGAAGAGGATGGGAAAACCCCCTAATGGATATTTGAGGGAACATTATAGGATAAACTGCCAGTGATGTGAAAAAGCCAACTTAAATGTTCCAGCCCACTCAAGCCTGGTGGCGCAAGGGGTTAAGCACTGCATTATGAAGCAATTCACAGCCTCTGCAGTACAAGTTCAATCCCCGGCCTGTCAGGGAGCAACCCACATGGCACAGCAGACCTTTCCTGACTTGCCCGCTGCTCCCCTCAGCAGTGTACTTCGGTCAATCTGCCTGTTCTGTTCCCCACTCTTTCTGGTGAATCCTCTCACCCCCTGCATCTCTGGCCTGTACCCCAGCTCTTGTATGCATAAATAAATAAATCTTGAAAAAAATAAAATGAGTGGACTCATAAAATGAGTCAAATCAGTCTATAGAACACCAGAGATGAAAAAGTGATTTTATGTTCCCCCAATTTCATAAACATGTAATTGATAAAATGATGTTTTAAACCACTAATTGGGGGGGAGGTGCGTTTTGATGCCTTATTAAATAACTAGAACACAATTTGGTAGCAGAATTAGAGTGATGTTTTAATTAAATTTGCTAAGGTTGAATCTGCAATGAGCTAAAGAAAATTATTAGTCAAGTTTGGAAAGTCAGATTTTTATTGAACACTGGAGAAACAATGAACTTTATTATGTAGTGGAAGAAAATTTAGCAATTCTTTTGACCACTATTTGTGGTAATATGGAAAATAGAAAATAAATACACATGTGGCTTTGGTCGATGAAATTTTCAGAAAGAATGTTGAAAGTACTGCCTTTATTTAAGTTGCATATGATGATAAAATTAAAGAAGAAAATTCTTAGTTTTCAACTAGAATTTAGAGGAAACATTTTAGGCTAAGTTTTGCAGGGCTTAAAAATGAAAGCCTTACTTACTGCTAGTCTTTCTTGGAAAAAAAAGATTTTCAAAGAAGGAAATAGCCTCCAGGAAAATAGCAAATCAAGGGTTTTGCTAATGAATATGATTTCAGGGTCAATATCTCAAAGGTGCACTAAGATCTAAAAAAAAAAAGGTTAAGACCGTGCCATGTAACTCTCAGGAAGGAAAAAAGGCTACCAGAATCATGGTACTATAGCCATCATTTTTTTCTAGGGTGTATCCACGTATGTATACAACTACCTCACAATTTTCATTCCTGAATCAAGGAAGAGACAGACTTGATGTCCTCACTTCAAGTTTAAGATCTCCCTAAGAGGGGAGGGTGAGGGTGTAATCTTTGCAGCAAAACACCCCCATGCAATTTTATAAAACTCTTTATATCTAGGCATATTTTCCCCCCTCAATTTTATTTCCCACACTGTCCTTAGATTTAATAACTCCCTTAAACTCCTGTGGGTGTTGATTGAGAATGACACTTTAAAGTAAGTTTATCTTCCCATTCTTCAAAATTCAAATGTGTTTTTACAATAAAAACAATGGTTTTTCTTTGGTTGTATATTCTACAGTAGGGTTGGTAAACTAGAGAATTGAGTCACGCTACTTGTATTTTGCAAATAAAATGTTATTGAAACATAGTCATTCAAGTCCATCCACTCATGCATTGTTGCTGACTACTTTCACACTATAGCAGAGTGAGTAGTTGCCACAGAGACTGTATGTCCACAAGCCTAAAATATTTACTGCCCAGTCCTTTCAGAAGCAGTTTGTTGATGCCTGTACTGTAGCATAAATTTCTTCAGGATAGGGATCATTTTCTATTCCATTTTCAATGCTATTCCATGTCTAAAAGGGGCCCATAGTTAAATTCAATGCCAGAGAAGTTTCTGACTGATGGAATAGTGTATCAATTAATCATTCTACAAGGAAAGAATGTCTCAGTATCTATACCAAAAATACGAAGAATATTTCTATACATATAATGAAAACATTTGTTCTTTTTACAAATTTAAGGGCATTCTTCATTTACTCATAGAAAAAAGGACGTCCATGGGAATCTTAAATATATTATTGCAGAACACACTGACTCTTAACCAAAGGGATAGAGGATGAAGTCAAAGAAATTTTTAGGTGTGGTGATCCTTTAATTAAGTGGATTATAACTTCTTGAAAAAATGCTCATATTTAAAAAATGGAATTATTACAACTATGGTGGATAGAAACAGAGATAATCAGTATGAAAAAGGCATACTGTGGATCAGAACAAGCAACTATTCACTGGATATTTACTCTGGGAAAATTGCAAAGATTTTTCACGTGTTTACATTTGATTGTACTCATGTGAAATGGTTATTACTAACTCTAGTTTTTAGTGAGAAAACAGAGGCTAAAAGAGATTAATTTACTATGCTTCTTGTCATTAACAAGTGGCAAAATTAAGGGCTAAACCCAGGTGTTCTAAGTTCATTATTTTTTCAATAAAGTGCTAACTCTTTTACATTTGGAGATGTCTGAACAAAAGTTAACTAACAACTTTGTCCTTTTAGAAGCAGTTTATAATTAGGTCGATGCATTCACAAGCAGTGGACAGTGAAGCACCAAGTATTTAAGGACATGGGAGAGGAGGGGATTGAGAAGTACAAGAGTGATGGGGATTATATGGTGACAATCAAGAAAAACATTTGTGAAATGCAAATCAAAACCACAATGTGTCACTCATGAGCATGACCTGTATCAAAAAACACCAGAAACAGCAGGTGTTGACTAGGGTGTAGAGAAAAGGGAACCATTGTACACTGTTGGTAGGAATGTAGGCTGATAAGTCCCTGTGGAAAATAGTATAGAGATTTCTCAAAATATTAAAAATAGATCTACCATCTGATCCAGTATTTCTACTCTAGATATTTATTTTGAAGAATTGAAAAACATTAATTTGACAGGATACCTGCCCTCCTGTGTTCACTGCAGCACTACTTACAATAGCTAGTTTATGGAAGCAAGTACTTAAGGACAGATGAATGGATTAAGAAATGGTAGAGGGCCACCCCTGGTGGTGCAGGCGATTGAGTGCCATGCTGTGAGGCAGTCTGCGGCCTCTGCAGCGCTGGTTCGATCCCGGCCAGGCAGGCGAGGGTCCCACATGGTGCGGCAGACCTCTCCTGTCACATCCGCTGCTTCCCTCAGCAGTGTATTTTGTCAGTCTGCCTGTTCTGTTCCCCGCTTTGTCTCCGGTGAATTCTCTCACCCTTCAGCAGATCTGGCCTGTACCCTGGATCTTGTGTAAATGAATTAAATAAATCTTAAAAAAAAAAAAAGAAAGAAATGGTATATATACACAATGGAATACAGCTCGGTATAAATGGAACATGGACTTTTGCCATTTGTGACAACTTATATGGAACTGGAGGGGATTATGCTCAGTGAAATAGGTCAGAAGGAGAAAGACTAGTATCAAATGATTTCACTCATATGTTGAATATAAAAAAGAAACATATGAACAGGAAACCCAAACAGATCCTAGAAATATGAATGCAGAATCGAGGATACCAGAAGGTAATAGTGGGGGATGAATAGCAAAGGGTGAGAGGGTGGGCCCAAGGTACTATGATGGAGGTTTATTGGTGTTCTGGTGGTAGGTGTGATGTGGTAACATACATCTGAGGAGGTGTGAACTACATACCCAAATCATACAGTGCTTTAAACCAACATGGAATTGAAATAGGGCAAACCTAGGGAACCAGCGATGACAAAGTTGGTGAACCTTCACATGCACACTTAAAAATGCAGGGCACACAGAGAGAACAAAAATAAAAGGATTTATTTACATAGGGAGTGAGAAAAAGGGAGCACTTAGAGAGAATGGAAGAGAAATTTTGTTGGTCACTATGTAGTCAGATGCTGTCTGTACCACACAGATAGCATCAGCTGACCAGAGTCTAGGGTGCAATTAAACATCAGCCAAACAGGGAGCAGGCATTCCTGGGTTTCCTCTTTGAACATGGTGGCTTAGCGCTGTCCCTAGTTCCCAGCACCTTTATTCAAGGAAGGTGGGGGTTTGAGTCTAGAAAGCTCCATCTTCAGCTGTAAGCATTAACTACTGCTTGACAGTTGTGTATCCATCACTGTTCCTCTAACAGAATTAGGTAGAGGGTTGGTCATTGGAGAGAACAGAACACAAACAGGAAGGGAGCAACGTGGCAGTACAAGCATAGTGACCAAAATTTTCTCATTTTTGTTTTGGCTGAAGTGGAGGGATGCAAGGGAACTTTAATTGAAAGAGGAGAAAATAATAGAAAATAGGTAAATATGAATGAGGCAGTATTGTTTTTGACATTAGGTAACTTGCTTATATGTTAGCCTTTATAAAAATAAGTTCTATGAAGAAATTATGAAATGCAATTAAGACAGCTCTTCCACATGTCACATTGAAACAGGCAGTGTTTTTGTCCGTTTTGGAAAGTGTATGCAGAGTGTAAAATGGTACACAAGATGATGTGCTCTTTATACAGAAGCTGTGTTTTTTTCCTTCAGAGCCACTGCCTCAATTGAGTGCTCCTCAGAATCCCTTCCAAAAAGTCAATCAAGTAGTAGAGAAAATGCATTTCAGCAACAACATTAAGAAAAGCTCATTACCGAATATAAACAAGAAAAAAAAAGATAACAGAAAAAAGTTGAGGGACCAAATATAGTTAACTACAGATACTTTCATAGTCTGTAAAAGCTAAGTACAGTGCATGAGGAGGAGAGTTTCCTTGGGGAGACAGGGAATTGACTTTGAGTGCTGGTACATTAATCCTACTTAGAAACACTTATCATTGTAAATAATTAAATACTTTGATTTGGGGAGACAATCTATGTTGAAGGAAGTTCCAGTAAGAGAAACCAAATAAAATAATGGTCTCTATGGAATAATCTGAGGATGGAGAAGTAGAGAAATAATTCTGATATTATGGTTGTTAGAAAAACAATGTGCCAATCTCTTAGATCTTCAGAAAAATGAATGAAGACATGTTCTTCATCAGATATTCAATAAAATGGACAGGGAGGAACTTAAAGGCATATTGAACTACAAGTAGGAGATGGGAGCAAGAATATAGTTGCAGATGAACCTCAAGTTAAGTGAATTACAAGTACAGAGGCTGTGTTATAACATGGAATGAGAGAAAGTTGGAAGATTATGAGCATCCATCAGCATATCTACCACAAATCCCTCAAGTAATACATGGGAAAACTAGTTTATAAAACTAGGTGTTCCTGTTCTATTCGCTGTAAATGTACAAACAAGTTAAAATTTATAAATTGCATTTTTATGGGGGAAATGCTGAATCATACTTTCATATCAAGCGTTGCCTTTTTCCTACAGTTAAATCACTAGTGAAATAGGTTTGTACATGGATCGAATGTGTGCAGTCAAAAAGGGAGTTGATTTATACTGATCAAGGAATACAAAAGATAAAAACTCAATTTAGGTTTGACTAGCACATCTTTTTATGCATTTAGGTCATTTCAAAAACCAAATATTTTCTATGGGAAGCTACTTTCTTTAATTGTATGCATGGAAAAATATCCTTCATTGCAAGATCTTTAGCTTCTGAAAAGTTAAGTATGCAAGTTAACATAGACTTTGGTCCTTCCTGTCATTCTGATGCAAAAAACATTCTGAAAGTGTTCCTAGTATTAAGCTATTAAAAGAGAGTAAACTAAAACATAAAACTAAAACCAGAATTTCTTGTCACCCAATAGGCAGTTCACAGATTTAGGAGATGGATTTCACCTTTGTATGTGATACCTTAAAACCTGACCTATGATGAATAATCATTCCAAAACTAGCTTACATGAATGGCATTACTTTAATATCTGAATTCTTAAAATTTTTAAGTGCTTTCTGAAGAAAGGAATTACTGCTATTGGATGATGTTCTGAATTATATTTAGATTTAGTAATAATAAAGAAAATCTTCATGTTAATTATTCTTTTCATTTATTCATTCTAAAACATTAAAAGAATTAAGGGAGGTCCAAGGTAAGATTGTATTTATTCATAACTTATAACAAATCCTTGAGCAGTTGCTTTTGTTATGTGCATTTACAGATGAAGAAACTACAGTAAGAACAGTGTTATCTTGAATAGTTTCCTTAATCCAGATATCTCAGTTCAAAAGGTAAAACTGGAATTCAAACACAAGGCAGTCTGACTTCAAATACCTCTTTTTCCTCAAATGATATATTCAATAGTAAGTAGGATGTGGGCTTAAAAAAACAACAACATTGGAACTACTGTGAGATTTGCTGCATAGTAGGCCTGCTTTCTCCCGTCTACATCATATTCAGTAGATAATCAATTAGTGTGGCTAAGGGAGAGACCAAATATAGCATCTAGGAGTTAACTGATGGGGTGGTGTGCTGGGTGGGGTTCCTTCCCAACTTATTCAGACTCTATGGTCAGGATAGTAGTTTCTGGTTTTAGTAACTAACATCCTCTGAATTTGGTTCAAGTCGTAATAGCAGTAAAGGAAAGAATGCTTCTCTTTAAATTGGCCTTCAAATTTTAAGTCACATTCATTGGATATATAATTTATTTATTTGTTAAAACAGTGCCTGATGGATTGTCACTATGAAAAATAGAAGAAATTTTGCACACTCTACTTTCAATTCTCCATTCTACCTCTCAATTTTTGTTAGTTATATTCCCATTTTCATGTTGCCAAACTATAGCATTTTATTCTTCCTTAAACATTAAGTCTCCCTGATATGTCTACACTGATTCTAAAAAATCAAATGCTAAGAGGCAGCTTTTACAATATGGTTTTCTATTATTCTGTGCTACAAAATCAAGAATGTGAATGGATTTTAAAAAAAAACATAATCCTAAGGAAGTAAATATTCACATTTCCAAAAAGATTCTTCCAAATCTTAATGTCAAATGAACTGTTTTTTATTTTCTGTCTAGTTTTCTCTAACTCTTCTGAGTCTTATATGGTACATGAATGATACATTTTTAGAATCTGGATATTATAAAACTAAAATCTAATGCTATTCTTATTGTTCTCACATTTTCTTGCTATTATGGCAGGGTAAAGAATGTAGTATTCCAAATATTCCTCACCTAGAATTTGAAGACATTCTTTTACTTCTTATTTCCTTTGAGAGAATCATTTTTACTGATTTTTACAGAGGTGGTCTATTAGATTTAGTGAACACCTCCTTCTATTTAGGTAACTTTCTTTTTTTTTTTTTTTTTTTTTTAAATATTAAATTTTATTTTTATATTCCCCCATACAATTGCAAACGCCCCATTCTGACCCCAATCCTTCCCCTCCCGCCCCCCCCCCCCCAAAAAGTGTCTCTGGTTCATAGTTTTTGTTGATTTTGATTTTCACTTTCTTATATTCATTTTCCTGGTCCCTTATTTAAGTTTTCTAGATTCCTGCTATGAGTGAGACCATCCGGTATTTTTCTTTTTCTTTTTGGCTTATTTCGCTGAGCATGATCCCTTCCAGTGCCATCCATGTTGCTGCAAATTGCATGTGTTTATCTTTTTTGAATGCTGAGTAATATTCCATGGTATATATGTACCACATCTTCTTGATCCAGTCATCTATTTTTGGGCATTTGGGTTGTTTCCAAAGCTTAGCTATTGTAAACAGTGCTGCTATAAACATAGGAGTGCAGGTGCTCTTTGGAATTGATGTTTCTGTGTCCTTTGGGTAAATACCTAGGAGTGGAATTGCTGGATCATATGGAAGCTCTATGTTTAGTAGGTCCAGAAATCTCCACACAGCTCTCCATAGTGGTTGGACCAGTTTGCACTCCCACCAACAGTGCACGAGAGTTCCTTTTTCTCCACATCCTCGCCAACATTTGTTGTTGCTAGTTTTTTTAATATGTGCCATTCTCACTGGTGTGAGATGGTATCTCATGGTAGTTTTGATTTGCATTTCCCTGATTACAAGTGATGTTGAACATTTTTTCATATGTCTGTTGGCCATTTGCATTTCCTCTTCAGAGAAGTTTCTTTTTAGCTCTTCTGCCCATTTTTTGACTGGATTATTTTCTTTGTTGTTGCTGAGTCTCATCAGCTCTTTGCAGATTTTTGTGATCAGTCCTTTATCATTAGTGTTGGGTGCAAAAATGTTCTCCCAGTTGGTGGGGTTTCTCTTTGTTTTGTTATTGTCTCTTTTGCTGTGCAGAAGCTCTTTAATTTGATGTAGTCCAGCTGTTTATCTTTCTCTTCACTATCACTGCTTTGGGTGATGTGTCTGTAAAGATGTCTTTGATGTGCAAATCCCGTAGTGTTTTGCCTATATTTCCTTCTATGTATTTTATGGTTTCAGGTCTTATGTCTAGTTCTTTAATCCATTTTGAGTTGATTTTTGTGTATGGTGTGAGGTAGTGGTCAAGCTTCATTCTTTTGCATGTAGCGACCCAGTTTTCCCAGCACCATTTATTGAACAAACTTTCTTTGCTCCAATGCATAGTCTTTGCTCCTTTGTCAAAGATTAGTTGACCATAAATCTGTGGATTTATTTCTGGATTTTCTATTCGATTCCATTGGTCTGTATGTCTGTTCTTGTTCCAATACCATGCAGTTTTGATGATTATGGCTTTGTAGTAGAGTTTGAAGTCTGGGAGTGTGATGCCTCCATTTCCTTCTTTTTTTTTCAGTAGAGCTTTGGCTATTCGGGGTTTTTGGTGATTCCATATGAATTTCATCAATAATTGTTCTATTTCTTTGAAGAATGCCATTGAGATTTTGATTGGAATAGCATTGAATCTGTATATTGCTTTTGGTAGGATGGCCATTTTAATAATGTTTATTCTTCCAATCCATGAGCAGGGGATGTCTTTCCATTTCTTTGTGTCTTCTTCTATTTCTTTTAACAGTGTTTTATAGTTTTCTTTGTATAGGTCCTTTACCTCTTTTGTTAGATTTATTCCCAAATATTTGATTTTTTTTGTTTCGATAGTAAAGGGGTGGTTTTTTTTGATTTCTTCTTCTTCAGATTTATTGTTTGTGTATAGGAAGGCTACTGACTTTTGCGTGTTGATTTTGTATCCTGCCACTTTACTGAATTGATTGATGAGTTGAATTAGTTTTTCTGTGGAGATTTTGGGGTTCTCTATGTATATTATCATATCATCTGCAAATAGTGATAGTTTGACTTCTTCTTTTCCTATTTGGATTCCTTGGATGTCTTTCTCTTGTCTTATTGCTCTGGCTAGGACTTCCAGTATTATATTGAAAAGCAGTGGTGAGAGTGGACATCCTTGTCTTGTTCCAGATCTTAATGGAATTGCTTTCAGCTTTTCACCATTGAGAATGATACTGGCTGTTGGCTTGTCATAGATGGCCTTTATGATGTTGAGGTATGTTCCTTGTATCCCAAGAATTTCAAGGGCTTTTATCATGAATGGGTGTTGCACTTTGTCGAAAGCTTTCTCAGCATCTATTGATATTATCATATGGTTTTATATTTCTTTTTGTTGATGTGTTGGATAACGTTGATTGATTTTCGGATGTTAAACCATCCTTGTGCCCCTGGAATGAATCCAACTTGGTCGTGGTGAATTATCTTATGGATACATTGTTGGATTCTGATAGCTAAAATTTTATTGAGGATTTTTGCATCAGTGTTCATTAGGGAGATTGGCCTATAGTTTTCCTTTTTTGTGTTGTCCTTATTCGGTTTTGGTATTAGTGTAATATTGGCTTCATAGAACGTGTTTGGTATTGTCCCTTCCTTCTCAATTTTTTGGAAGAGTTTGTGAAGGATAGGCACTAATTCGTCTCTGAATGTTTGGTAGAATTCATTTGTAAATCCATCAGGTCCTGGGCTTTTGTTTTTGGGGAGGTTTTTAATTACCATTTCAATTTCGCTGCTGTAATTGGTCTGTTTAGGTGTTCTATTTCTTCTTTATCTAGCTTTGGGTGATTGTAGAGTTGTAGGAATTTGTCCATCTCCTCTAGATTGTTGAACTTGTTTCCATATAACTGTTCATAGTAGTTACTGATTATTCTTTTGATTTCTGCTGTGTCCGTTGTGATTTCTCCTCTTTCATTTATGATTCTGTGTATTTGTGATTTCTCCCTTTTTTCCTTTGTGAGCCTGGCTAGGGGTTTGTCTATTTTATTTATTTTTTCAAAGAACCAGCTCTTGGTTTCATTGATCTTTTGGATTGTTTTTTTAGTTTCAATTTCATTTATTTCTGCTTTGGTTTTTATTATTTCTTTTCTTCTACTGGTTCTGGGGTTTTTTTGTTGTTCTTTTTCTAGATCTTTGAGCTTCGAGATTAGGTTGTTTCTTTGAGTTCTTTCTGTTTTTTGATGTGAGCTTCTATTGCTATATATTTCCTCTTATTACTGCTTTTGCTGCATCCCATACATTTAGGATATTGGTGTCCTCCTTGTCATTCAATTCAAAGAATTTTTTAATTTCTTCTTTGATCTCCTCGTTAGTCCAGTGGTCTTCCAGTAGTGTGGCTTTTAATCTCCATGAGGTAGGATAGTACCTTGCCTTCTTTTTATGATTTATTTCTAGTTTGATGCCTTCGTGGTCAGAAAAGATGGTTGGTATGATTTCAATCTTGGTGTATCTGTTGATGTTTGTCTTGTGCCCCAGTATGTGATCGATCCTGGAGAATGATCCGTGTGCGCTTGAGAAAAATGTGTACTCCGTTTTTTTTGGGTTTAGTGTTCTATAGATGTCTGTTAAGCCAAATGCTCTAGGTCCTTATTTAGAGCTTTAGTTTCTTTACTTATTTTTTGTCTTGTTGATCTATCCATTGTTGATAGTGGTGTGTTGAAGTCTCCCACTACATATGTGTTTTCTCTGATGTCTGTTTTCAGAGAGGACAACAGTTGTCTGATATATTTTGGTGCTCTTTCGTTTGGTGCGTATATGTTAATGAGTGTTATTTCTTCTTGAAGTATTGTCCCCTTAATCATAATGTAGTGACCATTGGGGTCTCTTTTTATTTTTTTGAGTTTGAAGTCTGTTTTATCTGATATAAGTATAGCTGTTCCTGCTTTCTTTTTTGGCCCATTTGCTTGTAGGATTGTTTTCCATCCTTTGACTTTGAGCCTATTTTTATCTTTTGTAGCTAAATGTGTTTCCTGGAGACAGCAAAAGGTTGGGTTTTGTTTCTTAATCCAGGCTGCAACTCTGTGTCTTTTTATTGAAGAGTTTAGTCCATTTACATTTAGAGTTAATATTGATATGTTAGCATCTGTATTTGCCATTATGTTTGTCTTTCCTTTGATTTTATTTATTTATTCTTTTAATAACTTTTTTTTTTTTTTTGGTCTTCTTTCGTTGTTATTCGTCCTCTGAGGTTCTGGCTTTAGGATTCCTTGTAGTATTTTTTGGAGTGGGGGTTTAGTTGCAATGAAATTCCGGAGTTTCTCTTTGTCTGGGAAGGTCCATATTCTTTCTTCATGGAGGAAAGAGAGCTTTGCGGGATAGAGTATTCTTGGTTGGCATCTGTTTTCTTGGAGTCTGTTGACTATGTCCCTCCACTCTCTCCTTGCCCGTAGTGTTTCTTCAGAGAAGTCTGATGTCAGCCTGATTGGTTTTCCTTTGAATGTTATCTGTTTCTTCCCTCTTGTCAGCTTCATTATTTTTTTCCTTGTCCTGGATTCTTGGGAGCTTTACTATTATGTGTCTTGCTGTGTTTTTCCTTTCGTCGTGGAAGTTTGGTGTTCTTCTTGCTTCTTGTATATCAATTTTCAGCTCCTTCTTCCCATTTGGGAAGTTCTCTTCAATTATATCCATGAATATTTTCTCTGTTCCTACATCTCTCTCCTCTCCTTCTGGAATTCCTATAACTCTTATATTTCCTTTCCTCATGGAGTCAGATAGTTCCCGAAGTCTTTCTTCATTCTTTTTCCTTCGTACTTCTCTTTCCTTTTCTGTTTTGGTTCTTTTTATTTCTGTGTCTTCAAGATTACTTATTCGTTCTTCCATTTCATCTATTCTGCTTTCATTGCTTTTCCAGAGTTCTTTAGTTCCTCCATTAATTCTTTGATCTCCTGCATTTCTCTTACTTCCCTCTTTAGGGACTCAATTTCCTTCTTCTGATCTATCACTTTTTTAATCATGGCAATTTTAAATTCTCTTTCTGGAAGGCTCAGAAGTTCTTCCAAGTTGCTGTCGTTGCAATCTGGGGAGTGGTTTTCTTTTTGTGGTGTGCTTCTTTCCTGAGGAGTTTTTAGGTTGCGTGTGGTTCTTCTACTCCCTACTGTCTGTTTTCTAATTTGTCGTATGCGTTGGGACACTGTGTTGCTCGGACTGACTGACATCTTGGGTGAACTTCTCCGCTCCCCTCTGGCTCTTCCAGGAGCCATCTCTGTCTTCTGGGGGAGCTTTCTGCTGGTTTTAGGCAGTTTTTACTGAAGAAATGTCCCTGTTCTCAAATGGCGAAGCGGGATGCAGTCCCTGCGCCTCCGGTTTCAGGCACACTCTTCTGCGCACCCAGTCTGTCCCAGACGTGGGTGCCTGCTCCGTCTGTGGGCTCAGACTGCTGGTCGGAAGGGGCCTGGCGTGGAATAACTTCCCGGCTGGCCACTGGGTCCTCCAGAAACCTTCTGCCCTTTTCAAGCAGTCTTAAGAAATGTCCTGTTTTATAGGGTGTTAGTGACTTTTTTTTTTCCTGGTCGCTAGGTGGCGCCAGAGATCTCTCCTATTGTCCTTGGGGGGCTGTTTTTCGCCTCCCCCCACCCCGTGGGACAGAGAACAGAGCGGGAATGGTAGGGTACACCTCAACAGCTTTGGGGTGCTGTGTCTGCCTTGTGCCCACCGTCGTGGAGAACCCACGCCCCGAATTTTCGTGCCCCGGGTCTCAGTTCAAAGCCCTCAGTTCCAGGACGCGGGCTGTAGCCCAGTTCAGTGGCGCGGGAATGGCGCCTTTTGCACAGCTCCCGTGCCTGGGCGCCTGGTTCCTGCTCACTCAGGGAGGGACCTTCACCTCAGTGAGGACCTCCGCGCGTCTCCCCGCAAGCCTAGGTCGTCTCCCCGCAAGCCTAGGTCGCAGGCGCGGGGACCTGGGCAGCCGCGATCCAGGTCTGCACTTGCTTTTCAAGCTCCCCGAGCGCACCGCTTTCCCGCGCAGGCTTACCGGCAGCCCGGGCTGTGTGCGCGTCTCCCGGGGTCTTTGTTCTTCTCTAATGGCGCCCGGAGCCGTTCGCTCACCGCCGTGGCGGATCCTGCAGGGTTCGCCTCAGCTCCCGTTCACGGGGTGTGGTGGCTGCAATAGTTCCTTTCCACTCACGGTCCCGCTTGCTGAGTCGTTTGTTCTTGTGGGCCGTTTTGGTTTGTTGTTTCCTCCTCTCTGCTGGTCGGAGATTGCTGCCTCTGTGGGCGGGGGAGGGGAGCAGGGTTCTGCGCTTCCCTCCCTTCTAGTCCTCTTTTATGGCCACTTTCTTCTTCGGGCAGTTCGCTGGCGTCACCCGTTTATCTTCCGTGTCCCGGTTCTCACTGGGACCTGCCGCTTTTCCTCCCTATTAACTTTTTTTAATGGGAGATCTTACTCGCAGCGTCTCCTCGCCGCCATGTTGCTCCGCCCCCTCTAGGGTAGTTATAATTTTTTTTAGGTAACTTTCTTTGTGGAAGTTTTCATAATTTTATTCTTATCCTTGAAATTTACAATACTATATTGAAGTGTTGGTCTTTTTTCACACAAGTCCTACATATCCTTTCAATATATGAAAGGTATTCAAATTAGGAGAATATTCCATTTATTTGAATTGATTCCTTTCTTCATTATTCCTATTTTCTCCTTTGAAAAATGTATTTTAGAAGTTTGTCATAATTTTTAGAGCTATCTTATTTTTCCCCCTGAATTACTTTCTTTCTGTTTTTACTTTGTCATCTTAATAATTGGTGTTTAAAAATCACTATCTTGATTTTTAGTCATGTTCTTTTTAATGCATCTCCAAAAAGTCAAAATCAGTGTCTTTTTTTCCTGATTGTTCATTTTCTTTGTCACCTTTGATAATAATTAAAGATAGTATTCAGAGTGGTAAAGTTTTTTTCTTCTGGGATCTATTATCTTGTATGTTCTTCTTTACAAAAAAATTATGCTCAATTAATATTTTGTTTATTTGTTATTTGGAGTATATTTGTATACATTTATGACTGAAAAAACAGTGATATACTAAGTAGGTGTTTCATCTGACTTTGTGTCAAATGAAGGACACAAAGCAGATCTTTCTCTTCAATAAATATTGGGGAATCGTAGCTTATACAAGTTAGAGGAATATATAGGCAAGCCAAATTCTCTATTGGGCATGTGAAGGGAATTTATTTGATGCTATTCTAGGTCATGATGCAGAAAGAGAAAAAGATGATAATTCACTCGTGGTGCATTTGGGAACTCATGGTCTCGTGAAACTTGTGTTGTTCTTGTTTTTCAATAAAAGCATTTTTTAAAATTATATTTTGTATAATTTTTACATCATTTTTCATTTTTGCACAATGTATGCATTTTCATCTTGGTTATATTCCCCATACAATCCCCCCCTTATTTTGACCCTAATCCCCTCTCCACCCCGATCCCCGTAGTGTGTCTCTGGTTTATAGTTGCTTGTTGATTTTGATTTTACTTTATTATAATTAGTCTTTTTCCTGGTCCCTTATTTAAATTTTCTAAATTCCTGCTATGAGTGAGACCATCTGGTATTTTTCTTTTTCTTTCTGGCTTATTTAGCTGAGCATGATCTCTTCCAGCTCTATCCATGTTGCTGCAAATGCATGAGTTTATCTTAATAAAAGCATTTTTTACGATGATTGCTAAACTCCTAAATCCTGATGTTTCTTCTTAGAACCTTTTTTCTTTATGCATTTTCAGTGAAACACTGATTAAAAAAAGGTAACGAGAGAGGGGTACATTAGATAATGATTAAAGGAATAATATAACAGGAATAAATAACAATATATATGTACCAAATTAAAAGTATGAAATTATGTAAAGCAACTATTTACAAGCCTAAGAAATGGAAATAGACAGTAACACAATACTACTTGGGGAATTCAATACTCTACATATGTTAATGGAGAGAAAAACCAGAAGGAAAATCAACAAGGAAACATACACCTTAAGCAAGTAACTAGATGAGATGGGTTTAATAGACATTTACAGGGTGTGAGCTGCAAAAACAAAGAAACAAAGTGACTAAACGTACTTTGTGGCTTTTCTGAATTCTCTTCTATTACTTTGATTTATTTGAGTTTTTTTTTAATCTCCTTCATTATCTATAATAATTTTGAACATATCTGATTATGAAAGGTAGTCATTTATGTCTTTGTGGTTGGATTCTAGAGAACCCCTGTCTGGGCTTCTAGATTGGAGTCATAACAGTCTGCTCACTGTCGGTGAATCATGATCAATTCTAGTACCTGACACTGTAGTATCCATGTGGCTGTTAGGTGCTTTTCAGAGATGAAACAATGAAACTTCTCTATTGCCATCATGGTGACATCATCTCATTTTTTTTTTTTAATATATTCTTGCTCAATGACTGTAAACATGATGGGAAGATCTAAACCACAATTATGTAAGCATTTTGTATTAAGTAATAATAATTAGAAATAACCACCTCATTAATATTGAGCCATATATGTATATATGTGTATGTTATGTGTGTATATATTTGTGCGTGTGTGTGTATATATATATAGTGCATGTATAATATTATAAAACAAATTTGGCATATTGAAGCTTGGAAAAGCAGAGATCTTTGCTTCTCCTTAAAATCAGTAGGAACATATATTCGTGACAAAACAACCTGTATCAAAATTAAGGTTTTCAAGACACTGATGACTGAAACCTTTTCACTATTCTATTTATATTGTATTTTCCAGTGTCCTTAACTCAGTCATTCTTGGATTTTAGTACCTTTAAGAAGTTTATTCAGCTGCCCTGAAATTGAAAAAGACACCTACACATAAACATCATTAGTGCAAATATTTAAATTAAACTTTACAAAGAGACAGAGAGACTACAGAACAGGAAGACACACAGTCTTCTATAATAACCTTATTTTGGAGCTATTTTACCTCCTTGATGTATATAGCTACTGAAGGTTGTAAGAAAAGAGTTCATATGAAGAGACAAAAGAATATTCCTGGTGTGATATAAATGATAGCGATAAAGTTAGTGCGAAACAAAGAAGATGCTTTTGAAAAGCATATTTTATGTATTGAATACACAATTGCATGTTTGTAAAAACCTTTTTAAGGTATATTTTTAAAACCACAGAATAAATTAAATTAGCACCATGATTCTTTTGAACAGAACCCAGCGTGTGTCTATGCTTTTATTGTTGAAAACTTAAAAAAGGGAAAATTTCCCAGTCATCTATGGCATTGAAAGTAGAGCATGACCCCTACCTTGTATATCTTTATAAGGAAAAAATCAATTCATTTCTCAAAAATAATTTCATATTTCAAGTGCAGGAAGTCTTTTCTAATAAACTACTTCCTTTTTTCTTCCCTTTAATTGTTACTGCATGAAGAATCCATAGTTTAAAGAAAATGAGTGAAGATCTCATGGAGTTTTAAAAAACTGAAAAGAGGAGTTTTGACAAATGAAAAGACGAGGGTTTTTTTTTTTTAATTTATAGGTTTGATATCTAAAACATTATGAAAGAAAGTTTTGTTTTAAGGGTCAAAGAGAAATACTGAAATTGAAGGTAATACAGAAAGTAAATAGAATTAATAGGAATGATTATTTAAAATGCAGTTTACAGCAAAACAAAAACTAAAAAAAAAAAATTAGATTTGTCTAGAGAATGTGACCAAAATGTGTCTAGAGAATGTTTCCTTTTTTTCCTTAAAAGGAAAAAAATTATCTCAGAAGATGATTATTTCAAATGACATATCAGAATAAAACATTATAAGAGTTAATTACTATGCATTTTACTCTTAGTATATTTATATAATGAAAATATATTTAATATTCATATAATAGCTTAATTTGTTTTAGAGGAAGAAACAAAGTATCAACTGCTAGCAGATCCATTGTGTTATAAATCTTGCTGATGCTTCTAGTACTTCTCATTTAGAGATCATGAAACTATGAAGACGCAATTAAGCCCTCCTTTTTAAGATAAAGTTCACAAGATTTGGTTGTTTATCCAGTTTCTCCTCCATTGCCCCATAAACAAGGGCAGGATAAGTAAGTAACTTATTAAGGCACTCCCAACGGACTGTCCATAGACTTCTCAGAGACATTCTGTTGGTAGGGAAAGAATGAAATGACATACCCTGCCCTTTTTGACTTATAGTTTGATGTTCCTCCGACTCTGTTATTGGTGATATATTATGTTTTCAAGCCTTATTTTTTTTATCTCATTTGATTCCCTTAAGGAGTCTGTAAAATTGATAAAAAAAAAAGAAATGCATATCCTCATTTAAGAGATAAGAAAATGAAAATCACAATGGAAAAACTGACTTATTCTATTTCTGATTGTGATAGAGGTGGTATTTTGGGTTCCAAGTTTACAACACCAGGTGAGTGTTTGTTTCAATCATATTATCAAATAGCACTGAGATGGAAGACAAGATGTTTTCATAGGGAAGATTCAGATTCCAATTCTGAGCTGTATACCCATTCAAAATTTATTCATATCCAGGGTTTTGGGGGCAATGTTTAATGTAGTGTCATTTAACAGAGGGCTCCTTGTAATTGATAGGAGAGACCCTCATAAGATGCCCTCTGACTGTAAGCTGGACCCTAGGCAAAAACAAGTCAACTCTTCAAAATAGTGACCTCCTACTTGTTTCTTAAGTAGTAGCAAGGGTGAGTTAGAGAAACAAGTATGATGTGATGACTCTACTTTGGGAATGATGGAAGGACTATGTTTGAGGGCAAGGCATTGTATCATCACTCAATTAGATTTTGGCTAAAATTTCCTTTCTGTATTACCAGAATTGATAGAAGGTTAAGACAAGCAAATATGTATGGAAGTATAAGTTGAATAAAAAAGTAATATTATTAGAGGCACTGCAAAATTTGGGAAGTATAAAGCTACTATTTTCTGTGGCCTAATCACAGGGTTTAACTCAGTCTAGGGGAAGGTACTTTCTCAAGCTTTGACATTGTAAATTATAGAGCAGGATCGTGAAGTAGAGCTAATGTGGATGATGGCCAAATGTGAGAACAAGGCCAGGCTGTGAAAGTCTTGAGGAGGAAGGTCAGTTCAAGAAGAATTTTGTACTTCATATTTCTTCTTTTGGGTTTTTCAGGTAATAAATATAAAATTTGCAAATATTATGGTGGACATTTCCAAATTATACCAATATTCAAATTGTATTAATATTTATTTTTAATGTATGTCAAAAATAGACCTAGGTTTTTTTCAGGTATTATCTCATTTAATTTTCACATAAGCTATATATGTAAGGTATCATTCATTATTTGTAGATTAAAAAATGAGAGCATAAAGAAGCTAAGTATTTCATCAAAAACCAAATGATCATTAGATGCGTGACTGATTTAAATTGAGTGAAACTCTAGAGGCCACATATTAAACAACTATGAGTTACCCCCTTCCAGTAAGATCTTTCATCAGAAATAAATTTTTATTACTATATCAAAGACCTGTAAATGCAACATAACAAATTTCAAAAAGTAAATCATCAGCAATTAAAATATTGAAGATTGTTTTCAATTTTAACTATATTAGCCTTCAAAAGTGAATTTTAAGAAGTATTAATTATTTTATGGTATTTCAAGTGAAATAAAGAGTTAAATGCAGTTTATAGCAGCCTAGCTCAAAGACAATTTTTGGACTTTAATTTGTTTAATTGAATTGTATTTTAAAAGCTAGTAGGCTTTTATGTTTCCCAAAATTTACCATCTATTTTAGTAACCACTGTATTATTCATTCATTCAGTTTTTTCCCTATCTATTTCAAATTGTTTATTAAGTTTCTACTAAGAACCTTAACCATCTATTGATGGGTAGATTTGAAAAATATGAAAAGCCATGGACCCTGACTTCAGATAGAATTCAGTGAGAAAATGAGTTCTATATTAAGAGCTGTGACAGAGGAGAATATAATTTTGAGAAGTTTAAGCTCACCTCTGCTAAGAAAGTTGGAAGTTTCTGCAGGGAGGGCAACACTTAAACTAAGAGATGTTGGCTCATTGGCTGTTGAGGAAGGATTCATATTCCAGACTGAGGGAATAGTAATATTTGTCCTTTGAGAGCTTTATAAAGAAGTCTTCACTTTGCCAAAAAATTATAAAAAATCTTGATTCTTACCAAAAGGTTTCTGGGAGTTTTCCTTTGTTTTTAAATGTCCTGTGTTCCTTTTTTGACCAGTTCCTTGATCAGGGTTTAGATAACATTTTTTGTTTTATATTTTTCCTCCTTGTTAATAGACTCTAGCTTGCTAATGACTTTTGTTGCTCACTTCAGTTGCCCCAAATTATAATTAAATCTGCCAGAACTGATACTATTGGTAAATGAAGAAAGGCGACACATGGGATTAGGTTATAATATTATTCCACTGTCATATCTGTATTCTGCTTTAGCTTAAAATGAGTAACAAGGTACACAAATTTTTCTTATTTTATTATTCCTTGTACAATGGTCAAAGTAACCTTGGCAAAGAATTTTCATGTCATGCTGTAAAATGTTTCTACTTTCCCTTTGCTACACACACATTTCTCTTTAATTTTACTGATCTCTAAGGTTCTCTTGACATTTGAAACTTAGCATCTTGGTCATTTTTTCTTCATTTTATTAATTTTCAATTTCCCAAGTTATTTTGAAGTTATCTTTAGACTCTGTTAGTGCCTTTCTGTCTGTTACAATTTTGTCTTACTTTCCCACTTTATATCATTTCAAAACTTACTACATTTATTTAGAAACAGATGTAAAGAGAATTGGCCTTCTGGATAAGAGTCAGTCTGATTTGCTTATACTTGAGATTTTGGCAAGATCAAAATATGGGGGCCACTGCCTGGGTTGTTGAGTTAAAGCCTAAGTAGGAGAAAAGGAAATAGTAAAAATAAAGACATAGTATCTTTGTACTCCTTCCCTACTCCTCTCATACCTAGGTTAAACTCAAGCATGAAAGCAAAGTTATCTCTCTTGAAGCAGTTCTATATCTTAAGCCCATGTTTCCAGAGAATACCTTTATTAAACTAATTATTTGGTTGTGAATCTCTCGGACCTTCCTTCTACTACTGTATCACAAAGAAGTTCATCTTTATTACTCTATCAGACAGTGTGGTCTAAGTGAGTACTTCAAGTAGAATCACCAAAATATTTGTCTGGGTTTGTCATGAAAATGAACAATTATTTAATCAAATTTTGAAAGACTCAAATGTTATATGCCCTTGAATATTCATATTTAATGATGTTCCCTCATTAAAATATGACAAAAATTACAAGCCAGTGATATCTGCTTAACACTTTTCAAGTCAAGGTTTCTGAAATCCTGGTATTTGACAACGACCCTGATGTGACCTGATTTACCACCACCTTATACAAAAACATTGAGAAAACGGGCTCCAACAAGAAATCCTCAACTCCTCTTGAATCCAACTCTCTCAACCACATTGTCTTTCACTTATTACATAGAATGTGGAAGGTTAAATACTCATAGACAGTGATCCTATGGGAGAAGCTTATAATTTCACATTCATTTTTTTGATATCTTAAAACTTATCTCTTCATGCAACTGTGATATGAATGGTGTGTGGCTCTGCTGGGAGGCTCTTTTGTAAATCAACATCAAAAGAACATTCAAAGTTCCTGCTTTGCTTTCTCTACTTCCTTACCTTAGGACATTTTGTGAATTCTGGTAGGTCACACTTTCCCAATCGTAGGGTTCTGAAAATGCTGAGGTGTAGGGCTTGGGAGGGGTCATTGACCTCTTAGTGCCAACTCCCAGCCAATAAAGGGAAAGATGGACATTCCAGACTCTTTCTTTTAGGTAGATAATCCTAAAGTGTAGTCTACATTATTTTTTAGACCATTCTTAGTGGGACTGCATTCATTTGCCCACAATAGTAACAAGCTTCGTAGCCTGTAATTTATTGGGTTTCTTCCCAATCTTTCCACTTTTATTTCTGCTTCCAAAATCTCTCAAATAAGCTGAATCCTTGTTTCAGAGTCTTCTTTTCAGGGAAAACAAGTTAATCTTTTTTCTCTTACAAGTTGTATAAATAGGTAAAGGTTAAGGTGACAGCTGGAAGGACATATATTCCATTGACTTCCTATTCCCTACATGTAGTTTGTGTTATGTTTTGAGCTGATTCTTTCTATGGCTGGGAGTTATTTTAAGGTAAGATAGTCTGATTGCCTTTTAGCTCTGTCATTTTGGCATAAATCTTATCATTGAGTTCTTTGTTCTTGAAGTCGTCTCCAACTTACAAAACAAGAAACAGTATTTTAAAAGCAATTTTAGCAAATACTGTACAGTATGCTTGAAAATTATTTCATTCTCATTCTCACAACTACCTATTTAGATATGATAATTCTTATTTTACTGGTACAAAAAATTCCCTGAGAATCAGAAAACTTAAATAATTTGCAGAAGATAACACTACTAGTAACCAGAAGAGCCAATACTGGAATTCATGTCTGTATGACTCTATAGTCCAAGATCCAAGCCACTGTACCCCCATACTTAAAATTTATATCTAACAACTGACTACTAGAAATTATTACTTGGAGATAATTTCATCTATAAATGAAGATCATGATGCTACTTTTCTCATAGTGCCACTGGAAATATCATATGACTTAAGGTATATGAACATAAAGTGACAGTCTCTACTAAAAATGTTTACTATAAGATCATAATCATTATTACCAGAATTAGATAGAATTCATCTCCTTTTCTTGGAGTCCTTTAATAGACCCTCCATCAATAGACTCTTTGGTAGCTAGGGAATGTGTTCTGGCAAAGTGGAAGATTACATGGAGGCTGTCTTAGGAGCTATGGCTAGAAGTGCAATGTATCGGTTCTACCTTAATCCTATTGGCCAATGTTGAATCACATGACTCACCTAACTGCAAAGGAAAATGGGAAATAGGTCTGTGTGCCCCAGAGAACAAGAAGTGAAGTAAGGTGATGATTTAGCAATATCTCACATGTTATCACCATCTTTATAACTCTCACTCAAATTTAACACATTAAAAGATGAGCTCCACTTCCAAGATAATCCAGAATGCCACTGTCCACCACAGCTCCATCACCACATTTCTAGGTTAAGTCAA